>NW_016166618.1:8165-23738 GCF_001687245.7 Rhagoletis zephyria | reverse complement strand
GTGATTTACACGGTTTTGGTTAACGATATTTTTATATAAAAATAACAAAAAAAAATTAGCTCGAAAAACATTACGAACATTTGAAGAAAATCAACATGTGGCCATTTGTTTAAGTCACTGTATGTATGCATGTACTTTTGTATATACAGTTGTGAAAATATAAATAGGGAAGAGACATTTTTGCATTCTTTGACAATTTCTCTTTCGCTTATTTAACGTTTATTATTTTTTATGAAAGTGTAGCTCGCTATCGTACAAAAACCATGCAAGTAAAAATTCTAAAGTTTATACAAAAGTTACCAAAATTCGCTAAAGTTTCATCAAAATTTCGAGATTTTCAATTAGATTTCATAGAAACATTCTCAGTATGCAGTACAAAAAATTATAAAAAATAAACAGTAAGTCTTACCTACTTCAAACTTGCACTTTTTTATACTAGAATGCAACTGCATACTCAAAAAAAAAAAACTAAAAAAATTAAAAAAAACTGATTTTTAAGCAAAGACCTTAGCCAAAGCTTGCTAAAATGCCACTTCCTTAGTTACGTTTTCGCCACCGTACATATGTATGTATGTTTGTGTGTATATGATTGTTGAAGATACATATTAGGGTGGGGTGATTCTTTTTGACTATGCGCGTATAATATAGGAGGATTCTACGTGTAATTCTATGCAAATTTTCCGATGAAACAATGGGTCTAAAATCAATTTTGAGTTTGCAAAACTGTAAAAATTTTCACTGTTGCGCCCTCTGGTGGAAATTGGGGCGGTTTATTCAGCACATTTACTAAGAATAGTCGAAAAAATCTCCCATACAAATTGACACATACATATACATATATATGAATGTATTAGTAAATAGGTACTCATCTTTAGGCGTGCTTTTGCAGCCCAAGTGATTGCTGTTTTTTGGGCTTACACCCGAAAGTTTTTAGTTCGCATCTCTTTGTTGCATACTCGTACATATAACTTTCTTTTATTATATAACAGTGTACAATAAAAATAAAATAACAAAGTTCTGTCTACGGATCCTAGTAGAAGGGACCAACTAACAATATACGTTCATTGACGTTTTGAAAGCTTACGTCTGAGTTTTATTTTAGGGGGATGAAAGTTTCATCTCTTTTGCACTTACTTATGGGAAATCAGCGCAGAAAGCCATGTGATACGACTTATTCAGCAGTTTTACGTAGAATACGACGGAGAATATTTCTGTACAATACTTTAACCCTCTTACTCCTCAATAGGTGGATATTTTTTGTCACTTTTTGGAAACGGACAAAAATGCAAGACGCGGACATAACGGGTTAAAATGTTTTACACAAATATTTGCCATTAAATTATATTATAAATCCCTGAACAAACCAAAGCTCAAAATTTATCTTCAAAGCTCAAAATTGATTTGCTTCCATATAACGAATACACAAAATTTATTTTTATATGGAAGAAATCCGTAACATCATGGACAAAAAAAGTTTTAAAAAATGAACCGTAATTTTTAGTCATTTGGAAACTTGTACAAAACTGCATATTCAGAATTTTTCTAGGAAATCTAATTAAAAAAATTAAAAATGTTTACGAAAGTTTGTTGATTTTTTTTTTTAAATATTGGACAAAGTTTGAAACTTGGATTTAGTTAGAAATTTTTACGAAAGTTTGTTGCATTTTTTAAATATCGTACAAAGTTTGAAACTAGGATAATATGTGTATCTATAAATAATGAGGTAAGTACAATTTTGAGTATTTATGTAAACATTTATTTATTTCATTTTTCTTTTAGCTCTAGGAAGTTTCATTTATCAAATAACGCAAAGAAAATTTCAGCTTGAAAATAATGTTATTCAATAGGTGCATAACTGATGTTCAAAATAATCCATATGAAAATTTAAAAAACGAATTTTTGTTGACAAATGAATGCCAAGCTTTTCATTAAGCATCGAAAGTATCCACGTATATTCGATCAATAGGACAAAGAGGCCCACCAATTTGGGCATTAGAGGGTTAAAATGTCCCACAAAAATATTATCCGTTGTAGTTTACATAAAACTGCTGAACACATTGGTATGTTTAAAATGTAATGGTCTCCTATGCCGATTTCCCATAAGAATGGGCGTAAAATTTCCAAACGCTTATCCACGAATATTATTCTCTGATCCCCTCTGCCAAAATCTGTTTTCATCGCCTTTTTAATTTGACAAAAGTTTGATTGTATTGTACAGTTTTCAGATTTCTTATCAATAACATGGTTGGTGGAAGTTTGTAAGAAAGGTTAACTGTAACGAACCACGGAGTCTGCAAAGTAAGTCAATAAATGTTATCATAGGAAACGTGTTGATCTTTGGAAGAGTTTGTGGTGTCGTATGCATGGCACATATATACATATATACATGTAAATTAAGGTGGTACACCCAGTAGGATTGTTCTACACGAAAAAAATACCCCAGTTTTTGTTGGAATTAAAAAAACCTATTTAGAGGTCGCTCAAAGCGCTTAAAGTTTCCCATGTTTTTTATAGAGAAAAAACATTTTTCGTAGATATGGTACATATATAACTTTGAAAAATTTTAAAAAATAACACAATTAAAGAAAATTAAATTAGAAAAAGAAAAAATTTAATAAAAAGAGAAATAGTACTTAAAAATTAAACTAGATTAAAAATATTTTTATTAAAAAAAAACAATTAAAAAACTTAATGGCTCCTTAAAATTAAATGAAATAAAAAATTGTATTTTTCTTTTCAAAACAATAAAATTGAAATACTAAGAGCAAATGAAATTAACAAAAGAATAACAAAGAAATTTTAAATAAAGAATCAATAAATAATATAAGTTTCTAAAAAGTTAAAGAAATTGAAAAATATATAATTTTTCTTAGTTTACAATAAAATCTAATAAACCAAAAGGAAATTTAACTAAAAAATTACAAACAAATTATTTAAAAGAAGAAAAAATAAAAAAATAAAAAATAAGTTCCTAAAAATTAAATGAGGTTAAAAAAATGTTCTTTTCAAATTAATAACAACCAAACCTTTAAAGAAAGGTAAATAAAAAGCAAATTAAATTAAAAATAAAAAAATACATATTTTTTAATAAATAATCGGAAAAATAAAATTAAAATTAAATGTAGATAAAAAAAAAACGTCCGCTGCGCTAGGACTCGAACTTGTATCTCCCGATTGGCACGCTTGTGCCATGCCGTAATTGCGACTGTTAGAGTAACGCGAGCTAAATGATATACAAACGCTTACAGGTCTATTCTGCACGTTACCGAACATTTTGTGACCGGAAAATTGTATTACCCAAAAATGTTACCAGTTCTTGTCACCGCGATTCTAGGTACGTTGGTAATGCAGTGAAAATATTCAGCAGTTAAGCTATGGAGATTTGTGGAAATTCTTGTATTGCATATTTCACGGGGCAATATTTTCATACCAGCTCATGAGATGGTAACCAAATTTACCGGTTACAAGAGCGCACAGAATTCGAAAAAGGTTTAAAAATTGACAGACACTTTAATTACCGGTTAGAAAATTTATGTTACCAGCGCAAAATAGACCTGTTACTCTCAAAATGGCTTTTCACCTCGAGTGGTGAATGAGAGAGCTTTGTTTCTAAGACTTTTGTGCTAGAATAACAAAAGTTTTTCGAATTATCTCACCATCCGTCTTTCATTTGTCTTACGAAAGGCTTTTTTACTATCTTAGCCAGAATTGCCCTGTTAGACTTAAATACTTAACTCGGTTCACAGTCACCTAAGTTTTAAGGTACTGTTAGCAAATAGTCGAAGTTTGAATATGACAGCGAGGAACCAGTGAGAATGCCCAATCTACAAGAAAATCCATTCTCGATGAACAAATAGCACACTTTATGAGCTTCCCATCATGTCCGTCCACATACAAATGTATATGACGGCGAATCGTAGATTACCACTGTCAGTTATAATTCATTATTCACCCCAGTTTCTGTTTGTCATCAAGCAATCAGTGCACTCACTTTAATTGAGCTACTTTCTTTCATGTCATTGCCTGCCATTTTCTACGCCATTTTGCATAACTAAAAGAATAAGTCGGCGCCTCATGAACAACGAAGAGATTGCAACTACTAATAAGCTAAACAACAACAAAAAAAGCAACAATAGCAGCTAAGCTGCAACAGTTGCCAACAAAATGAGCAGCGACAGTGCCAACAGCATTTGGGAGCAACAAGACATATCTCATTAATCACTTTGAAAGATTTTACTATAATAGAATATTCTTTCCTTGCGCAGTCTAATCCCTTAGCAGGAAAGCAGTGACGTGCAGATTTCGGAGGATACATGAACAAGTATCCATTTTTAAGGGAGACTTTGGCTGCTCTTAAATAGAAGCATACTTTTCGGAGGCAGCCATCCACTGCCGATCTCTCTCTCTCTCTCTCTCTACGCCACTGCTTGCGCATCCTTTGCTTGCTTTCCGCCAACACAAAGTGCATATAAATTGAATATTATGGAATTTGCTTATTTTTTAGCTGTAAACAATAACAACAATTACACGAGTACACAGCGACACCTACACCAGACGCTTGCTGGCGCTCAACCCACTAGCGATTTAATTTGCTTTTGTTGCTGTTGTTGCGACTTACTGTTGCTGCTGCTGCTTTGTTAACTGCATAATAAGCAATACACGCTACTGCACTTTCCCTATTTATGTGCAATGCAATGGTTGTTTTCGTTACTGTTGTTATTATTATTATTATGTATTTGTGTCGTCACACTTGTCATTGTGTCGCTGCGCTTTTGTAACTTCATTTAAGTCAATCGTTTGTCTTTAAGACGCAGTCATAGGAAGCGTCTTTTGACAACAACCACAGCAGCAACAACAACAACAACAATTTCTTTACTTCTTGCATCCTTTCATTGGCAAGCAAGCGCCTTTTGTTGCAGCATTCATACATTTGTCTATTCATCCATACAGTTGCTCGATCGTTCGCTCATTCATTCATTTATTCATACAACTGACAGGCATGCTGTCTTCTTTGTTTGTTGCTTTCATTGTTTTTATTTTTGCCGCTGTTACTGCCATTGTTGTGCTTTTTCATTTCTGCACAAATTGTAAACAAGAAAATTATGCAAATCGGTTGAAGGCATCAACAGTGAAAAATGCCAAGAAATTATTGCAATGTGTGGTCGTGCTTCCGTCCACTTTCATCCTTATTTACTAGTTCGTGGTACCAGCAACCCTTTGATTCACTTACTAAGTGCGATGTAAACAATTACAAAGCAAAAATTATAATTTATTATGAAAAATAGTGGGAAAGTAAGCAGATAGTTGCTAGTGAATCCGTGTGGCATTAAAACATCAAAATTTAATTTAATTTTTTAAGCAGATGGCAACGCTCTTAAAAAACTTGATATATATTCCGAAAGCTAATCGCATCTACTGGCCAAGCTCGTTAATTTAACATCTTATTTATTGACACTTTAGGACCTGATGATATGTATATATGACATTTCGAATATGTGGCAACCCTAATCAAAAATATTTCTTAACTAAAGCTTTATTTAAAATCTTTCGTTTGACACGCATATTTTGTTATTTCATATTAATAATAATAATAAATTTATATAATTTAACTAACTTCGACTTTTTAAACACACGTGGCAACCCTCTTAAATATAGTTCAGAAATAAAACTTTTCAAATTCATATCGACTGGTAGCCATATTTTCATAAATCAGTTAATTAACGTAATAACTTGAGTTTATAAAGGTGGCAACCCTTTTCTAGCGCATCTAAAATATTTTAAATGCTCAAACTAAAGATTTCTTAACGCTTTTTCGTTTTGACAACGATATTTTGGTATTTCATATAACTTGTCTATAATTTTCCTAGTTTAAACGTTTCAAACAGTTGGCAACCGTCTTAAAATATTTCAAAGGAAAACCTTAATCCGCCTTCGTTTGGTACCCATATTGTGATACATATTTCATTTACCTAATTGCCTAATTAAATTTGAAGTTAGGCAGGTGGCAACCATCCTAAACATAGCTCAGAAATAAAGCCTTTTCCACGCCATTTCGATTGTTACCCATCTTTTTATAATTCATTTAATTTATTAAATAATTCGAATTTAACTTGTTTGAACAGGTAGTTACTCTCTTCAAACACCCCAAAAATATGCATAATGTTCAAACTAAAGATTTTTTAATACTCTCTCGTTTGCATTTATATTTCAGTACACATATCATGCATGTACCTTTTGCATAACTTAATTAATGTAAACAGTTGGCAATTCTCTTCAGAATATTTTCAAACTAAACCCGTCTTAAATCTCTTTGGTTTCACACACATATTGTTATATTTATTTCAATTACCTAATTACCATAATTCAAGTTGAATTTAANACAGTTGGCAATTCTCTTCAGAATATTTTCAAACTAAACCCGTCTTAAATGTCTTTGGTTTCACACACATATTGTTATATTTATTTCAATTACCTAATTACCATAATTCAAGTTGAATTTAATTTTTTTTTTAAATAGGTGGAAACCCTCCTGCATGTAGCTAGGAAATAAAACCTTTTCAACACCGTTTTGTTGGACACACATATTTCAATAATTCATATAACTTATAAATTAGGTTGAACTAAATGTTTTTAAGTGGCAACCCTTTTGCAAATCAAAACCAAAAATAGTGCTAACCATAACTATACGACACCCACATATTAACAAGTTTAGACTTATTTAATTTTTTATAAAAACGTAAAGCTACGAGTAGTCTAATGAGATGTTGAAGTTCTAAGTCAAAGCTCACATGATGCCAGCGGTACACTCGCTCGTGCGAATATTTTTCTCACGAATTTTTCGGGATTTGGACTTTTTGGAATTCGTCCGGAACCATTAAAATTTTTTTCGGAACTCTCCCTATGCTCGAATGGAGTAAAATTTTGTGATGCTGTTTAATTTTTCGGTATTTTTTTTAGTTTTTTCCCAAACAGTTTCCAAAACATTTTTAGAGACCTTCATGTTTCAAATTTCCGTATTTTCGGAAATTTTACGGACCGGTCGGGATTTTTTGAGACTTTTCAGAAAACTTTGTGTTTTATTTTCGGGACTTATTCGGAATATTTTTGGGGATCTTGTACGATATTTTCGAGACATTTTAAGAAATAATTCGCGTTTCAAATTTCGGCACATTGGGCATTACGCCGGGATTCTCGTATGAATTTTTCGAAACATTTTCGGGAGTGGGACTTTTTGGAGTTTTTCTGGAACCATTCAAATGTTTTTCGAAACTCCTCATGTTGTACTTTTCGGGATTGTTCGGAACAGTTCCGGATTAATTCGGTATATGTCAGATTTTTTGTTTTAATTTTCGGGATATTTCGGAACTCATCGTGGTTATTTTTCGAAAATTTTAATGTCGATCTAAAGGTAAATTTAAATATTAGTTTTTATGAATGCCTATGATCAGCTATTTTTTGCTAAAAAAAAAAAACAAAAAAAAAAACTTCATAGAAACATTTCCAAAAAGTTACAAGTTTGTCTTATATTTGCTAATATATTTTCTTAGGTCGTGGCTACAAAAGAGTGACTTTTAGACGCGAAAATTTAACTTTTTACCAAAATAAGATTAAAATAAATAAATAAATAATTGTAAAAGATCACTGACAGGTTTAAAAATAATATCCAGTAACCTCTCCAATACACGATTTAATTAGGCATTCTAAACTCTCAATGAGCCCACATAAAAAGGCAAAGTTAATAGGGGTTGTAAATAAATTGTTCGACGACCCATTTCAGCTAAATTATGGCAGATTTTCATTTAAGAGTATACACTTAAATAAATTTTGCCCACTATTGTTTCAGAATTAATAATATTAGCATAATACTCCTATGTAATTGAATAGCATATTGAAAAGTTGGGCTGGGGAAAGCACATTATCGCTTGCGACAAATGCCGCTATCCGACACTCAATCCGCTTGCTATTCTGCGTCAAACGAATTTATTACCAGACCATAAGTAACTTCTCAACCAACAGCCAAAATGATGGCATTGCTGTGGCAACGTGTTGAAGACAGTTTAAACAACGCATGACTGACTCAATTGTGAAGAGCCTAAATGGTAAATTATTTTAAAAAATATATTTTTATTTATATTTATGTACATATATCAGACAGCGCTTTTGGTCTTTGCTGGACAAGCGCGCGTGTCTTGAGCTTTTAAAACTGAAATTTATTTCTTTAAACTTTTTATATACTTGTGTGCTTATATGTAATATTTCCACATCGCTTTTTTGTCTCAAATGCATGAAAATGAATTGCCCCGCGCACACCACACACGAACGCAACAAACTTACTCAACAGCTGGGATGGCGCGCTTATTGTTCCTATTTTGTTTATATTTTAAAATGCTGCTTTATTTTGTAAGTCATTGTTTTTTCTTTTTTTTTATTGTACAAACGTCACTATTGCCGGCTTAAGTGTTGATATACGAGCGCTCAATGTTGCGGCAGCTGTCGGCGACTGCCGGCTGGTGGCTGGCGGTCGAATGAAATCCCACAATAGCGCATAAAAATGATAAGTGGCCTCGCGTTATACTCTGTGTATCTATCAGTCGGTGTGAGCTAGTGAGTTGCTAGGAGCCAACCGCCAGTTGCTAGCTTAAAAATATGCTACGTTTTTTAAGATCCCCAAATTGCTAAGGATTAACTGGGCAAATGACAATTGCTGCCTGCTGGAAAAAACTAAACGCAAGTATACTTAGAATTACGGGCACGTAGCGATCTTGAAGGTAATTAATAGTGGACGGCGTAATTGATTCAAGGCAGACTTAGATGGCGAAACTGATTACCAGACCTCATCCTGGAATTTTGATCTCAAGATTCCCATACATTTTCCAACTAGGTAGGATTGGAAAGGCGGCCTGCACAGATGGTATTTTCATCTACACCGATGACTCAAAGATGAAAAAAGTAGCTAGCTCAGAGTTATTGGAGTATGTTCCAAGGATCTGCAGATAAGGCAATCAAATCGCCTGCCTGACCACTACAGTGTCTTTCAGGTGGAGTTCTCTGCCATAGAACAGGCAGCATGTATCATTCGGGATAGTAAGTCTCTATCAGGGAATGTCACTTTATCGTTGGCCGCCAGATGGCATTGAAAACGTTAGGTTCCAAGCTAGTATAGTCGTCATAGAGGCAAGTCCTTATTGTGCTGTCGAAAGCGACTTTGAAGTCGACAAATAGATGGTGAATATCGATCCTATTCTCGCGGGTCTTTTCGAAAATTTGGCGTATGGTAAAAACCAGGTTTACAGTGGTTTTAGCAGGTCTAAATCCGCACTGATAAGGCCGAATCAGTTCGTTGATCGTGGCTTTCAGCCTTTCACACGCCTTCGATCGCACAAGTCTTCCCGCGCTGCTTAAGGACATCAAAAATTGGAACTTGTTACGAAGACTGTATAGGTGACCGGAAATATTTGAATGGTCTGAAGTCTTCGGTACTATTTCGGGTTTACACTTCTAAGCGATGAAAACGACAACTACCAGAGGGAGTCTCATTATTTTACATAAAAATTAGCATTGATTGATGTGTTCTAAAAAATTCTAATAGCCAACTAGTAACAAAGGTCACGAGTTCAAAATTTCCTACAGGGTATTTACTGCAATAAATATACCCACAAGGAAGGTACATCCAACTTAAACTTTCTTTTATAACTTTTAGCAAATACGAAATGCAAATTGCAGCTTTATAACAGTTGAGTGTTGTATTAGCAGCAGTAATAATAAGAGAGTGAGAGATAATTTTTTATACTTACTTTTGAAGCTGAAATGATATGTCAGTAAAGCGAGAAATCGCGTTGTACGCTTTATTAAGCCTATATTTATTAAGAAGATCTGTGTTTGGCATTACAAACAGATCTTTTTAGCTTACATATACAGTGAGCGTAAAAAATATGCATACCCTGACGTTTTAACGATTTATTTACTTATATTTTCCATACCAAATTTTTTTTATTAAAAAAATATACATAGTTCATTTAACAGCAAAAACCACAAGAATCGATTTTTTTGAACTCATACAGAACTCGGACGAAAATGCAAGAAATAGCAATAAATTATCATCGAAATTTTCAATTTAGTCCAGTAAAATTAGATCAAATTGGTACGAAGAAAACAGAAAATTTGTAACAGCAATTTTTTGATGCAGTATAGTTTTATTTGACACGTAGATCATGGATCCACAGTCTTGTACCTAAATTTCATATGGCAACATTTCACCATCTTGGAATTCAGGTTTCTTGGGTTTTTTCGTTTTGCAAGCTTATTTTGCATTTTTCGTAAAAAATTGTTAAATACAAAAGGCCACACTATTTTTAATGGCGGGCCCCTAAGTGATCATTTTAAGACCTTATTCTTTATAATCCCTCCTATAAAATTTTGGCCATCGTACTGTACCGGTTGACGAGATATGGCCGCTTCCCTTACATCGATATGTTTGGCACGTTCCCGGTCGTGATCTATGCATCGTACAAAAAAAATAAAAAATCGTATAAAAGTTGTGGGTAATGAAATTCTCTATAACTTTGGACTTTCAATAAGCTACGTATTTTCAACAGAAATTGTTGAAAAATGGCGAAAACCGTTACAATGTAAAATTTTTTCGCAGTTTTTGTTAATTATTTACAATAAGAAATGTTTTTTTTTTAACCTTCTATATAACAAATGTGGGAAATTAAATTCTCTACAAATTTGTATTCAACCATTTTTTACGAAAAATGCAAAATAAGCTTGCAAATCGCAAAAACCCAAGAAGCCTAAAATCCAAGATGGCGAAATGTTGCCATATGAAATTTAGGTACAAGACTGTGGATCCATGATCTACGCTTCAAATAGAAGTAAACTGCATAAAAAATTGATGCTACAAATTTTTTTTCTTAGAAAAAGTCTAATTTGACTGGGCTTTTGCTCAATTCGATTTCTCAGAAAAATGTGGAGTAAGCAGTTTTGCAGCTTTCGTTGCGAATTTTCTTCCTTATGATGATAGATATTGTTCATGCGTCACAATCGCAGCCTACGCCTATTGTTGATGTTGGCTCTATATTAGGGTGTGTCACACCCTGCCGGCATAAATGTAAAATCCCATTATCGGCGCAATGGGGCGATTTTCGGCGCATTTCATGTACCGATAGTGTGAAAAAACGCGATTTTTCGAAATGCGACAATCTGACCCGAAATTGTGTTGACTATAAGCAACCAAAATTAATATTGCTGTACCGATAATGTAAAGAATCTTTTGCCCATTTCAGAATAATCAAATTGTAAAAATGCGTCGGATTTTATCGGACGCTCCTGCCGTGATCAAAGTCGACAATTTGTTGATTATTGTTATTAATCAATCACGATAGTGTAATCTGTTGTACCGATTATCGTCGCATATTTAATTTGGCCGATATGCACCGAAAAAGTTTGTCACAATATGCGATGATAATGAGACCACTCAAAAAGTAGTTGTACAATTTTTTTTAAATATGTAACGATCAAGCAAGATGAAAATCGGTACATTTTGAGCTATTTGCGCCGATAGTGGAATCCTAGCTTTAGGTTTGAAAGTTTGATTTACATACATATATGGTTTTGGTTAAAACATGAACCATATTTTTATAAAAAACTTTTAACTTTAAAAACACTGCAAATATATATAGGACTTTATGTGATTATCGTCAGCGTCTCAGTCAGCCTTCATCCTGATATGCTGTCCTCTTTTGAGTTCACTCAAGATCGATTCCGAATATATGTAAGCGGCTTCTTTTTCGGATGCGCTAGTTATGAAGACCTATGTATGTCGGGTGCCTCCTCACAGGTCCTTTTATATCGAGGCATGAGAGTCTCTGCACTCTCTCAATTATTCTTTGATTGCTACTTTTATCCAGTGCTATACACAAGACTAGAGATCCATAAGTTTTGTCGGTGAAATGACTGTGGTGAACATAGTGTGTATGACGTGCGGTGACAGCTCAAGTTATCCCGAATAAATATATTTCAAATGCTGCTGGAAGAATCGAACCAACCATAAAGAGATTTACAAGTATTATATTCACCAAATTTTTTCTTTCAAATTTTTGTAGGGAATGCTTTTAGCTCGATCATTTACTCGACTCAATGCTCGTATTCTTCATTTTAAAAACTACATCAAAACTTTATATTTTTAGGTTTATCGAGTCAAAATTTTTATTGAAACCCTGTAGGCTTTGGGAGTCATATTACGACAACGAGCCTGGTCGTTTTGGTGAAAGTTAACTCTGAGATGAATGGAAGAATTCATTAGGAATTCCGTGCCCAGGGTATTCTCGTCATCTTACCATCCATTTTGGAGATTTCGTATTTTTAACTAGTCTGCAAAAAGTAATTACTTTGTAGACTGTTTTTTTAAATTAATAAAACATGGAAACGAAATAAGTTACTTAACCGAATACTCGCGGCACATAGCCTAAAAGTATATACTGCAATATTTTCACCACATGGGCGTTTTCGAACCGACAGTCGGGGTAGGGCGATCTTCCACTCAGCCGTCGATATGCTAACTTAATATTGTTTGACTTCGCGCAGGTCAAGACGAATTCATATAAGGTGGTAACGACAGTTCGAAAAAAAGATGTATTTTGTTGTTGCATTTGGTACCAAATGTCAAATTTCAGCTATTTCTTTCTCAAGGAAGAAGAGTGAAAGAAAATACATATATTCTCATTTACTTTAGTGAAATATAAAATTTTGATATTTGTGTACTGCCAAGTAAAATCAAATTAGCTTTTCTAGTAACAACGCCTTATATGACGCTCTATCAAATAATATAAAAATCTGGAATTATTTTGTGACGGTCACAGAAATTTTAAAGTAATGTATATTTTTATTTATTAAATTTTGTAAAATCTTTTTTATCGTAGCTATTAGCTAGTTTATGTCTTAACCTTAGTTTTATAAATATGCATATCCATATATGTATGTGTATGTGTTTATTTTATTTTATATACCTAAATCATAGGCAACGACTATTCCTAATTTTTTTTAAGCAAGAATAAAAAATACCGGGTAAATAAAGAATAGTTATTATTATTAATGAAAGAATATATATAAGAAAGAATTCCACCACATCTTTCTTTTTTTAACCATACAAAGGGAAAATATAAAAGTCTACCAAAAAATCAATACACCGCAGTTTGAAAGACCTGCGTCTAAAAACAAATCACCCCAAATTTTAGAATTAAAGTTTTCGTAATATATATTTATGTACAAATACTAGGATTTTCACTTAATCTTTAATAAGTCATCCAAACAAAATCAAGTAAAAAATAATAAAACAAAAATAAAAAACGCTAAGAAACACTTGCACATATGCACATAGTATGTAGTATAAAAAAAATTGATTTTATTCATAATACATTTATGAAACCCTAGCTGATTCTCTGCTCGATTACGCTTTTCATTAAGGAATGTCTTTACACTTATTACATTATTTTTCTTGCTCTTCTGCTTCGTTGCCTTACTACGACGATGTCTAACTAATTATTTTGGTGATTCGCAAGGTGTCGTAATTAGTGATATTTTCATAAACTTTATAAACGTTAAACTTATTTTTGAGTGATTCATAACAACTGCAGCATCGTTTTTAACGTTATAAAATTTATGACTGTAATGACTCGTTGTGAATCACACAATTGTATTTCATTTCCATTTCTTCTCATTCTAAATCGCTACTTTAGCGAAAGGCTTTGCCTTCTTCATTATCGCTCTCTAAACCCTTTCTAAGTCTGCTTTTCTCTATACATTGTATATGTAATTATAGATATTGCATCCCTATATGTATGTATGTATGTATGCTACTATTATTTCCACGAGGCAAGTGAACATTTAGGCAACGGTGCTTGGTTGATAATATTCAGTTTTCTGGAAACTTCTCGCATTTGTTCGCTGGCATTTTGACCATAGATGCTGAAGGGTTCCAAGTTAAATCGATTAAATCTGAAAAAAAAACAAAAACAAAAATAATAATAAATTATATTGGATGAAGATTAAATATGACAGTTACAGATAGGTACAATTATGCATAGCGGGCCACTTGAAACCTCAGAATTCCGAAATACCTACATACATATATACGATCAGGTATTTTATTTGCTTCGAAATAATCGAATGCGAAATAAACAAATGCTTCGTTACTTAGAAAGTTTCGATGCAACAAAAAATTCGTTTGAAGTATCGTTTTTTTTACAACGGTACTCTAACCGTCAACCTATTCAGAATTCGCTAGGTAGAGACTTTAGAGTCGACACTTCGTTATATAACAGGGACTTTAACCGTCGATATATTCGGAAGGTTTCCATTTCTTCATTATACACTCCTCGTCATTTGAATAGCGCACCCTTTGGATACTTACAATTAACAGTTTTATTAATGAAAGATCTGATACGAGGAGGTCTTAGGTCACTCTGTTCGCCTTTTAGCAACCAGTTTTTTTTAATTAAATTAAATAAATAAAACATATATTTTTCGATTTTAAAATAATAAAAATTAATAAATAACAGAAAATTAAATTAGAGAAAAAAAAGGAAACAAATTATCAACACGGAAGGAAATAGTACTTAAAAATTTAATTAGATTAAAACTATTTTTATTAAAAAGGCAAACAAAAATATTATACAACATGAACCATGTAAATCCAATTTTAAAATTTTATACAAATTAAAAAAAGGGGGTGCGCTATCCTAATGACCAACAGTGAATAACTTAATAATATTCTGTGTTTATCTATGAAGCATTTTTTAGGGAAAATTTCACAACAACGAGGTGTTTTTCAAGGGACTCAGCAAAAATGTCTTTTATATAGAGTTTTTCGTTTTATCAAGGTTCGTTATATCAAGGTTTCACTGCATACCCTTTTGAAAAAAATTATTTTCCTTATCACTATAATATTTGAACTACAATTATTTTTTAAATAAAGTTCGTTTACGTTTCTTAAGCCTAGTGAACTATTTATATTCAGATCAATGAACTGTTACTAATTAAAGGACTTTGGTTTAATTTAACTGAAATATTTTTTATTTTATTTTAATAATATAGTATTTAAAAAAAAATAAACATTTCACTCACCTATCTCCTGACATCCCTTGGAGAAATTTGATGTAGCTCGGTCGTACCGTTTTTGGCTCAAGAATGCCTGCATGAAACTCTATAGCCGTACAGAATGCGTATAAGA
Source organism: Rhagoletis zephyria (assembly GCF_001687245.7). Classification (NCBI taxonomy): domain Eukaryota; kingdom Metazoa; phylum Arthropoda; class Insecta; order Diptera; family Tephritidae; genus Rhagoletis; species Rhagoletis zephyria. Next base: position 8,509 of record NW_016166618.1, on the reverse strand, counting down.
ATATCGTAAAATTCGATACGTGGGGCAAAACCCCTTCTTTGATGCCCAAATTGTAGCAGATCTATAAGAAAAGTAAATAAAAGGAATTTAATGTGTTTCAAAGGAGTACCACGTAGATGCATAAAGGTAAAAATGAATAAAATAACAATAAAAATAAATAATGTAATAAAAAAGCGAGATAAAAGTAAAACGAAATTAATAAAAATCGATTTTAAACAAAATTATGTTTTACAAAAATTAAACAAATAATTGAATAATAATCGGATGGTAGTATAACTGCGAGACTCCAAGTACTGATTAATTGGACTCAAATCCCCGTAAGCCGAGCTGTTCTCTTGAACATT
>NW_016166618.1:0-5461 GCF_001687245.7 Rhagoletis zephyria | reverse complement strand
CATGCCTATTACGGTATCCGACGGATGCCATCCGCCCGGATCTAATCAGATTCGCACTGTCGGAATAAGCGAGTGCGAGGGATTAGATTCGTGCGAATGGTATCTGTCGGACCGGAATAGGTATGTTTCCGAGGGATCCCATTCTCGTGAATCTAATCCTTCTCATTCGCTTGTTATGACAGTGCGAATCGGATTAGATCCGTGCGGATGGCATCCGTCGGATACCGTAATAGGCATGATTATCTAGGATTTGCTTAGTTGGAGCAGCCGAAATGGCATTCGATGCACCTCGAAGGGTACCCTCTCTAATACTTACGCCTTGGCAGGAAGGATAAAATGCAATTCTCCGCTTATGCTTATGATGAAGTCAATTCTAGGTAACTCTGCATCGAGTAAATAGCAAATAGAGAATACCACCTACCCGGCTTTACTGGAAGAACAGTCGCTCAAAAAGCTTCAACGTCTGGCATGTGATTGCATCACAGGAGTAATGGCCCCCGGGCTGGGATATCTGTGCCAATGGGACAGAAGCCTACGCCATCAGTGAGTGTGCGGAGATAAATCTGAGTAGGAACTACAACAATGGGCCACAATCACAAATGTGTGCGAGCTCTACATGATAACAGATTCAAATACAATCACAGAAGAGCTCAGAGGAGTAAATAGAGCAATGAGAGAAAAGCACTGGCGATTGTCAAAAGGGTTTTACGCCAGCCAAAGTGCTTACGTGCGGGATACAACTTAAAAAGATTTAAGCTTGTAACAAATCTGCCAAAGGAACATTTAAAAATCGTCAGAAGCTTTGTGGCAGGACACACAAATTATTCATCTGGTCCAGTGTTCTCTGCCACTTCTGTGACTCGGCCCAAGATACACAATTACACCTTGGCCTTGAGCATAACATGATTGTTTTGAAGAGACAAGCGCACACTATACCGCAGTGCAGTGCACACCTCATATTAATATCTATCTATCTACCTATTATTCCAGTAAACAGATAAAACGAAAATAAATAGCAAAAATTTAAAACATTTGATTCAGCTGATATCTTATTCTTGTTGGGTCAGTCAAAATATAAAGCAAAGGTATATGGAAAGTAGAAAGACATTTTTTTCAGTGAAATATTTTGTTTATCCAGAAACCTACATACGTATGTACATACATATGTTTCAATATGTAATTAACTTACCTGTAGTGCTTTCCACATAACATACAGCGCCACTGTCACGTCGGGATATTTTGTGAAAGCTGTGCTGGCTAGCAGACCCGCTGGTATCGCAAAGCGCGGATCATCGCGACCAAAACTGTGCCGCAACGTACAGGAAACACCCTAGAGATAAGATTTCAAAAGTTTACAATTACATAAACGAAAATAATAATAATAAAAAGAATATCAAAAATTATACAAATACAGTGCCGGCCACTTGAATAAGCGCCCTCTTTTGATCTCTAGCATTGACGTTTTTCTTTTGTTTATTTAATTCAATTCGATTCAATAATTTTTTATAAAATTATAGCACAATATATAACAAAAATCATGTATGAAAATCGGATTTTCAAACTATACAAAATTTATAACTAAAAAAAAATTTATATAAAAATATCAAACTATTTCCACGAGGCAAGTGAACATTTAGGCAACGGTGCTTGGTTGATAATATTTAGTTTTCTGGAAACTTCTCGCATTTGTTCGCTGGCATTTTGACCATAGATGCTGAAGGGTTCCAAGTTAAATCGATTAAATCTGAAAAAAACGAAAAAAAAATAAATTATATTGCAAGAAAAAAATTAAATATGAAAGTTCCAGAAAGGTACAATTATGCAGAGCGGGGCACTTAAAACCTCAGAATTCCGAAATACCTACATGCATATATACGATCAGGTATTTTATTTGCTTCGAAATAATCGAATGTGAAACAAACAAATGCTTCGTTACTTATGTATATAGTTTCGATGCAACAAGAAATTGCTTTGAAGTATAGTTTTACAACGGTACTCTAACCGTCCAGAATTCGCTATGCAGAGGCTTTTGAGTCCATATATTCCGAAGGTTTTCATGTTCAAAATTTCTTCATTATACACTCCTCGTCATTTGAATAGCGCACTCTTTGGATCCTTACAATTTACAGTTTCATTAATGTTTATTTACAGGGAAATTCTGGCAATTATCTTCGAATTGAAAGATCTGCTACGAGGAGGTCTTAGCGTCACTTTGTTCGCCTTTTAGCAACCAGTTTTTTTTTTTTTAAGTAAATTGAATAAAAAACATACATATTTTTCGTTTTAAAATAATAAAAATTAATAAATAACACAAAATTAAATTAGAAAAAGAAAAAAATTTATCAAGACAGAAGGAAATAGTACTTAAAAATTTAATTAGATTAAACATATTTGTATTAAAAATGCAAACAAAAATATTCTACAACAAGAACCATGTAAATCCAATTTAAAAATTTTGCACAAATTTTATACAATTGAAACCAACAAAGGGGTGCGCTATCCTAATGACCAACAGTGAATAACTTAATAATATTCTGTGTTTATCTATGAAGTATTTTTTAGGGAAAATTTCACAACAACGAGGTGTTTTTCAAGGGACTCAGCAAAAATGTCTTTTATATAGAGTTTTTCGTTTTATCAAGGTTCGTTATATCAAGGTTTCACTGCATACCCTTTTGAAAAAAATTATTTTCCTTATCACTATAATATTTGAACTACAATTATTTTTTAAATAAAGTTCGTTTACGTTTCTTAAGCCTAGTGAACTATTTATATTCAGATCAATGAACTGTTACTAATTAAAGGACTTTGGTTTAATTTAACTGAAATATTTTTTATTTTATTTTAATAATATAGTATTTAAAAAAAAATAAACATTTCACTCACCTATCTCCTGACATCCCTTGGAGAAATTTGATGTAGCTCGGTCGTACCGTTTTTGGCTCAAGAATGCCTGCATGAAACTCTATAGCCGTACAGAAAGCGTATAAGAATATCGTAAAATTCGATACGTGGGGTAAAACCCCTTCTTTGATGCCCAAATTGTAGCAGATCTATAAGAAAAGTAAATAAAAGGAATTTAATGCGTTTCAAAGGAGTACCACGTAGATGCATAAAGGTAAAAATGAATAAAAAAACAATAAAAATAAATAATGTAATAAAAAAGCGAGATAAAAGTAAAACGAAATTAATAAAAATCGATTTTAAACAAAATTATGTTTTAGAAAAATTAAACAAATAATCGAATAATAATCGGATGGTAGTATAACTGCGAGACTCCAAGTACTGATTAATTGGACTCAAATCCCCGTAAGCCGAGCTGTTCTCTTGAACATTATCTAGGATTTGCTTAGTTGGAGCAGCCGAAATGGCATTCGATGCACCTCGAAAGGTACCCTCTCTAATACTTACGCCTTGGCAGGAAGGATAAAATGCAATTCTCCGCTTATGCTTATGATGAAGTCAATTCTAGGTATCTCTGCATCGAGTAAATAGCAAATAGAGAATACCACCTACCCGGCTTTACTGGAAGAACAGTCGCTCAAAAAGCTTCAACGTCTGGCATGTGATTGCATCACAGGAGTAATGGCCCCCGGGCTGGGATATCTGTGCCAATGGGACAGAAGCCTACGCCATCAGTGAGTGTGCGGAGATAAATCTGAGTAGGAACTACAACAATGGGCCACAATCACAAATGTGTGCGAGCTCTACATGATAACAGATTCAAATACAATCACAGAAGAGCTCAGAGGAGTAAATAGAACAATGAGAGAAAAGCACTGGCGATTGTCAAAAGGGTTTTACGCCAGCCAAAGTGCTTACGTGCGGGATACAACTTAAAAAGATTTAAGCTTGTAAAAAATCTGCCAAAGGAACATTTAAAAATCGTCAGAAGCTTTGTGGCAGGACACACAAATTATTCATCTGGTCCAGTGTTCTCTGCCACTTCTGTGACTCGGCCCAAGATACACAATTACACCTTGGCCTTGAGCATAACATGATTGTTTTGAAGAGACAAGCGCACACTATACCGCAGTGCAGTGCACACCTCATATTAATATCTGTCTATCTACCTATTATTCCAGTAAACAGATAAAACGAAAATAAATAGCAAAAATTTAAAACATTTGATTCAGCTGATATCTTATTCTTGTTGGGTCAGTCAAAATATAAAGCAAAGTTATATGGAAAGTAGAAAGGCTTATGGATTTTTTTCAGTAAACTATTTGTTTATCCAGAAACCTACATACGTACATACATATGTTTCAATATATAATTAACTTACCTGTAGTGCTTTCCACATAACATACAGCGCCACTGTCACGTCGGGATATTTTGTGAAAGCTGTGCTGGCGAGCAGACCAGCTGGTATCGCAAAGCGCGGATCATCGCGTCCAAAACTGTGCCGCAGCGTGCAGGAAACGCCCTAGAGGTTAGAATTCCAAAGTTTACAATTACATAAACGAAAATAATAACAATAACAACTATATCAAAAATTATACAAATTCAGTGCCGGCCACTTGAATAGCGCCCTCTTTTGATGCTTAGTATTGACGTTTTCCTTTTTGATTTGATTGACGTTTCCTTTTTGTTTATTTAATATTCAATAATTTTTTATAAAATTATAGCACATTATATAACAAAAATCATGTAAATCCGATTTTCAAACTTCATTCAAAATTTATAATTTTTGAAAAAATTTTAACGGAAATTTAACTCGAACTTAAATTTTTTTAAGTTTATTTATTTTCATAAATTTTGTGTAAAAATTTCAAACCTAAAAAAATTAGATATTTCTTTTAAACATTTTTGTTTTTTTTTGAGCATGTATACGGATCTATAAAAAAAAAAATCCAATTTTCAAACTTTACATTGGGCACGTTCAGAAGGCGCACCAGCTCAGTAACTGTTGCGATTGCACCTTCTGAACGCGTTGTTTTGTACTTCTGATCAACTGAACAGTTGCGTGTTAGATGATCGTAAAAATTTTCTGATCATTTGAGACAACCAACCCCAGCGAAAAATCGGTAATCGCTTTTAGTGGTAACGTGTTCTAGAAGGCATAGCGTTGTAATGCCTTCGAATTTTTTCACTTCTTTTAGGCATTGTAGGTAATGCAAAGTAGAATGTCATACAATATTTTATTTATTTCGCTTCTTTGTTTCATTTTGGGGAATGCAAAGTAGAATGTCCTATAATATTTCTTTCTTAATTCGCTTCTTTGCTTCATTTCAGGGAATGCAAAGTAGAATGTCCTAAAACATTTTATTTTTTTTCGCTTCTTTGCTTCATTTCAGGGCATGCAAAGTAGAATGTCCTACAATATTTTTTTTTTATTTCGCTTCTTTGCTTCATTTTAGGGAATGCAAAGTAGAATGCTACATCGTAGCCAGCTGAAAAATAGAATGGATATCCAAAAAATCTTTTTCTACCGTTAGTTTCTGTGGAAATGCGTCTCGCA
>NW_016166614.1:0-23747 GCF_001687245.7 Rhagoletis zephyria | reverse complement strand
ATTAATTAGTCGCAACTAGTCTCATACGGGTATTATTGGAGATCAATTAATCCCCGACTCATCCCTTACGAGTATAATTGGAGAATAGTCCCCGACTCAGCTCTAACGGGTACTGTTAACGATTTAATGACATGTACGCACATAGTTAATGAAATTTCAAGTGCGGCGTTGGCACGGAGAGAGAGTATTCGCTTAACAAAACTGAGAACCCCGCGGGGGGCCCCGGTTCGAATCGCGGCTGGGGAAAGTTTTATATTTTTATTTATTTATTCTTTTTAAATGACTAGTCGCCTTTTATATCCATCCGGATATAAAGGAGAACTATTAGTCTCTTCATAGGAACAGTTCATTCCATATAGAGAGATCAAAAGTGGTATTAGTCGCATGTTCCTTTGCGATTGCTCCCGGAGTCATCCCGGCTTAGTCGCATTGTTTGCAGGGATCTTTTGTTTAAACGAAATACTTGCAGCTATAGCAACATATAGAAATGTTTCTTCAACTTCCGTTACTGACATTTCTGTAGACTGTTTTTTTTTTGTGCCTCGCTGGCTTGTTGCTTGCTGTGCGCACAGGCTAATTGATTTATTGGTGTGTGTTGTAGGTACGTTGTACATTTTGCGCCTTTGCGCTGCTCTTATGGCTATGTACAATATGTACAAATGTATGTATATATTAAAGGGTTGCAAGAATCAACTCAAGAATTCATCCCATAACTCGGGTCTAGCGCCGCTGTTGAGTCGAAACGATCGGTAAGCAGTGGTTGGTGGTGGGAGTGTGAGTTTCGTTTGTTTATGTGATGTATTAACAAGTTGACCCGCTAGTGAAAAACTAGAACTTACATATTTTCTTAGTATCTACATTCAACTAGTTTCCACTCAACAGCGGGGCTAGACTCGAGTTAATTCATGAGTTGATTCTTGCAACGCTTTAGTATCTATGTATGTATGTCTGGTAACGCACTTTCTTGACCAATTATTTTTTTCTTTATTGCTGCTGTGGTGGGCATCTTAATGTTTGCTTTGGTTTTTGTATTTACTAGCTATAATTAACATAATTGTTCAAACTGCATGTAAGATTTTTAGGGGACATTGCTATTCTTTTCTAGGACAGAGCTTGCTAAAGTGGGTTCTGTAGAAAAGTCACCGGGGTTCCACGAAATTAGTTTCGGTATGAATAAGCACGGCGGTCGATTTCAGTTGCACACAGAAAGAAAACTTCTATAAACAGCTTGACCTAGGCACAATTATCGTATTTTCAAGTGTACATATATATGTATGTATGTCCTCGAGGTTGGTATGATTGCGGTCCTGAGTGCCGTACCTACATAAGAGCGTTGAGCTTGCTGTCAAGCTTTTTTTTCTAACCGGTATGTGTCGTTGGCCGCTGTAGCTAAAGGGTTGTATACAACTTCCTACAAGGAACGCGATGAATTGCCAAATGAAATGTGAAATGTCATAGCTGGGCACTTGGTTAATCGCCTGAAATCATTGTCAAATTATTTTTCGGATGGTAGTCGTAATATCGGTGTGGTACAAAATCCATTTACGAATCTTTAGAGTACTTCGACACTGAATGAGTGAGTTCCAAATTGAATACTTTCAGAGCTGGAGCGTCGGTGTCCATTCAAAGGGCATTGCCCAGCCGATGGAGCCGCTGTATTTTAATTCGCTGCACTAAGTCCATGTCATTATAAAACTCATACAGCTCATTGTTCCGTCGCCTGCGGTACTCGACGTCGCTAACGCGTAAAGGCCCGAAAATTTTCCACAAAATCATTTTCTCGAATATTCCAATGGTGCCTCGTCGGATGTTGTCATTGTTCATGCTTCTGCGCCATATACCAGCACGGGCATGATGAGTTACTTATAGAGTGTGATTTTTGTCGAGAGGACTTTACTTCTAAATTACCTACTCAGTCCAAAGTAGCGTTTATTGGCAAGAGTGATTCTACGTTGGATTTCGATACTACGTTAAACAAAATTTGCTTGACAGATCAAAATCCCAACCCGAACAAATGAATTCTCCGAACTTTACTGCGTATACAAAACAGAACGCGTGGAAATAAGGCAGCACAGGCTTGCTTGGGTTCTTTTCCACTTGATCATATCTAATTCTTGTGTAGTTTTTGGTTTCCTATGATCTTCTTCGAGTTTTGGAATCTTATTGGACTATTCCTAGACTCTTGTCTTTCTCTCCCTAGAAATCGTTTAAGTAGATCAGACGTTTGGTAGCTCGCTGTTTGGTAATTGGTATTAACCGTATGCACTCTGACCGAATGACCGCTTTGTCTTAATGACGATGAGCGGCCGCGACGCATTTTGTGCTAATTTCTGGACTTACCAGGCCTAGGGAACATCCGGCGCCTACAAAAACTAGCCAGACACACATTGCCTGAAGGATCTAAGATCATAAATATACATTTTGAAGGGCTAAACCATGGGACTCCCTCAACACTGTTTAATTATTTTTATTTAAATCGGCCGAAGACCTCGAAGCCAGAGCTGCGTTTTATACATTTATGTTATTAATTTTTGTTATATAAATTTTATAAATAAAAAAATTGTCTTTCGATTTATATCATTTTTAGCAACAAGTATTTAGTATAACATTAATCATCTTTATGTTGCGTCGATTCTTCTTTTAGACGCTGCTTTCATTGCCCAAGAATTCAGCGCAAACATCACCGCTTTTTACAGTCATCTAACAGCGTAAACAGGGAAACAAACACCTGCAATAAAACCAACTACTCGTAAGTACACTCAACAACAGTAAAAACAACAATATGTATGTAATATTGCAATAACAACACTTGAAACGTCAACAATGTCCAATGTCCACATAGCATTAACACCAGCTAACCACCCGGTCAAGAGAAGAGTTGGTGAAGGGGAACAGTGGACATTGTCAGAGTCAAACAGTGCCAAAATGTAAAAGAGCGCCAATAGCGATAACAACAATAGCAACAAACACAAACACATAACGATGCACAGTAAATAACTAAAATTGAAAATTTACCAACGAAGCAAAACCAACTGACAACAACAACAATAACAACAACAACAACGTCTACACTAGTCACACACGTACAACGTTGCTAAAATTCCAATGAAAATCGAAAATCAGACACTCAGGCATTTTTGGAACACGGGCCTTGGACCTTCTGAGCCGTGTGTAGTGCGAGTAACACAATTGCGTAAATGGTGGTGCTGACCAGCGGTTTCATGGGCAGATGGGGTGAGGGGTGTTCGAAAGGTGATGGCACTTTCGCAGAAGCAACGAATTCATGTTGTTTATGATGGGCAAATATCAACAATTGTAAACAACAATGCCAAACAACGCTGACAGCAACACAGCAACACAGCAACGGCAGCAGAGTCAACAGCAACAACACCTATAGGAAAACAAAAACAACGATGACGGGAAGAGAAAACAAAAATAAAATACGAGTGAATAACAACAAAGAACACCAAACAATACGCCACAAAAAATTTAACAAGTCAAATAGCAATCGCAAACAATTTAAAATTAAAAAAAAAAATATAGTTAAACGAAGAGAATAATAAAACTATGGTGTAAGTATGTACATTAGGGCGATCCAAAAAAATGCATGTGAAAAAGTAAAGTCGGAATTTTTAAGCTCTCACCCCTTAGAATGGTTCTATACCAAAAAAAATATACCCCTATTTTTTATTTTGAAATAAAAAATATTTAGGGGTCGCTCAAAGCGCTCAAAGTTGTTCATGTATTTTATATGGAAAAGAACAACTTTTCGTAGATATGGTATAGAATTCTCAAAAATCAATATATTTCTATCGAGTAGTTCTGTTTCTCTTCAGGAGATTCCCAATAATAATTCGCAATTATTTTTTTACCCATTTTTTCATAATAACTATATTTTATAGGTCCACCAAAACCCCTAGAAAATGCCCAAAAATTCAATGAAGGGATTAACAAAAAATCCTTAGTATTAAAAAATGGCTAAAAAACAATTGGCTATTGTTATTGGAAGCCTCCTGAAGAGAACCAGAGTCTCCCGATCGTAAAATATTGATTTTCCTGAATTCCATACAATTTCCGCGGAAAGTTGTTTCTTTCGCTTTGAGCGACCTTTGAATATTTTTTTATTTCAAAATGAAAAATAGAGGGGTATATTCTCGATACAGAACAGTCCTAAGGGATGGGAGCATTAAAATTCCGACTTAACTTATTTTGGACCGCCCTAATACACATATGTATATCTGTATGAATGTATGTACTGGAAAAGATGAAATGGATATAATTGATTTCAAACAGTTTACAATGTATGTACATATCGTCGTTTAAAGTACAAAACCGCGTATCAACACAATGTAAAACCGCATTTGTGATGTTGCATAAATTGTTATCTAGAGCGTAAAAACACTCTTTTTTCCAGATGGTTCTCTTTTTTATAAAGAAATCGCATTTCTGGCTATATATTTCAGGACGAATGGATGAGGATTGAGCCAAAAGCTTGAGTGGGCAAATCCAATTTTTGGCAGCCAATGCCAGTTAAGCGGTTTTGCAGAATGACGATACGCGGTTTTGTACTTTAAACGACGATATGTATCTAAGTGCTTATTCTTCTAGTATTCCTCTTATTCTTCTTGATTGCCGATGTATCCGCCTAAGCGATTCTGGCCGGAGTCCAAAAGGGTCGTTCCCTTTTGTTCCAACTAATGTCAAATTAAAATGCAAAGTAAAGCCAAGTCCTTCTCAACCTGTTTTTTTCATCGCAGAGGAGGCCCTCTTGTCCCTCTATTACCAGTGTAGCGACACGCGTCAACCACGCTTCTACGCCATACACCAGCGCCGGAATTATGAGTGACTTATAGAAAATGATTCTCACGTTTTCTGGGTGTTAATGCTGGTTCCTAAATAAAAATTTTTTTAAACTTGTAACTGTCAACAGCGGTGCCGAAACGCGAATGCTCCGCTGGTTGGTCTAGATGAGAGGAAATACTTGGTTTTGTCCTTATACACCACCAGACACACACGCTTTGCTTTTCTTTCTAATTACGGGAAGGCAGAACAGACCCCTTTATAGCGATGAGATCGATGTCGCCACTGCCGCCAGCATACGCCAGCAATTGTGCGCTCATGCAAAAAACTTTACCTGAGCGATTAAGTCTGCGGCTCTTATTATCTTCTAAAACATTAGACTAAAGAAATCTCGGCTTGGAGTGACCCTTCCAATGCTGACGGAGTTGGTGGTATAGCTCCACGTCATTTACACAGCCGTATCACTTTCGCGGGGATAACAAATTCCGAATCCCGGCATAGAGACAATTTATATATTTTCGTGCTGTCGAAAGCGGCTTTGATGGTGTATGTAGATCCCATCCTCGCGAGGCTTTTAAAATGCAGAAGGTCCTACCACCACTTGGTCGAGGGTACACATAGACAGAGGACATTGCGAAAAGTTTTGGTCTTGGGACTTAAAAAAATTACTACTTTGCGAGCGCTCAAAATCAAATTTACGACCGTTTATTTGACCTATTGTATGATAATAATGGCATATGGTTCCTCTGACCATTTCCATCTGTGTCTCGAAACCTCACTTCGACTTCGTATGTCATCCATTATTAAGTCTTCGTAGTTGGAGAATAAAAAGTCCTACTTCAACTTAATAACAAATTTCTATAACAACTTAGCGAGCGTTTAATTGACCTGAACCGTAAAAATAACCGACTCTATCTCTTCTTGAGGTGATTTTTGAATTTACATACCTCTGTTTTATTGTATTCACCATCAAGGCCGTAGTTTTAAGTATAAGGAATTCTGTCTGCTCTTAAAGAAATTAATAGAAAACTATTTTCATTTCTACAACCTTATTGTCCTGTTTGGCAACTAATTTTAAGCGGGCTAATGACAAGATAAGTAAGTAATTTTATCTAGACTTAGAAACCACTAAAAAAGGCTGCTTACCTTTTTCCAGCTGCTCTACTTGTGGCCCTTGTTTTCCTTAAACTGAACCTTCAATAATTTTTACTATTACATATGAACTTTAATCATCTGACATGTACGTTGTACATACATACATACATATGTAAGTAGTTAACGTTTGGGCGCGTGTTTGAGTTTTAAATGCTTTTCGCATTGTCATGCTGTTGCAAGCTGCGTGCAGCGCTTTTAATAACCACTCTCAATTTCGTTGCAACACTTGGCAACACTTCGAATACAACGTCCACTTGCTGCTAGTTGACTTGCAACATAAACTAATTACCGTCCCTATAAATTACATTCACAATTTTCATGCCCATTTACACGCACACTATGCACTCGTTGCTTATAGCAGAAGGAGGGTCCTTGCAGCGGCAATTCTGTTCTACGGTGCCTTCGGCTAGTCCGTTCTACCATTGTAGCCCTTACCGCTTCGATGATCCTCATAGCATGCCATGTACATTTTTACCCACACACACACACACGCACACGTTTTATATGTTTGCTTTCGCCGGTGGCTGTTCGTTTGGCAGGCTATACTTTTCACAAATTATTTTGTTACGCTCAGGGCGCGTTACGCTGTTATCGACACAATGACCAAGCCTTGTCGTCGTAAAATATCACAATAAAAAAAATAAGCAAACAACAACAAATAAGCAAGAAACCGATCGACGGTAATCCCGTCGTCTTTGGCCTGGCCGGTGTTGGTTAGAACTGTCTGCAATACGCAAGGTGCGTTTCACTTTCCGTTGCGCCAGTAGTTTCATTCTTCCTACGTCGAAGCGATAATGATCTTTTTGTTCAAAGATCGCACATTGATGCTATTGTTTTGTATACAAAGTCAGTGTCTCTGGGTGCTAACGAAGCGACAAATATGTATTGAATATTCTGCCACTTAAGTCCCATAATGCTTACATTTTACTGTACGTTGTCGGGGAGGCGCAATTGTGGTCCAATTAATAGCGCATTGTCAGCGATTGGCAGCAGTGAAATTGGCGACAAATTTTTAGCGCGTTAATATTAAGATCGTTTAAATTTGTTAGCAGAGATTGCTAATCGAGTGCTCAGAAGAGTGTGGCAGGAGGCATTTGGTTATTGTTATGTTTTAATCTAGAATCAGGTTTTGTTTGGGTGGTGGGCGCCCTGAATAATTTATTCATACGGCTTAGGCATTTAATTATTTATATGGATACAAAGTATCGTTTATTGTCGAGAAAGCCGCTGATAATGTGGAACACAATTATAGCTAAATATGTCCACACATACTCTCATAACCTTAATTTAAGAGCTGACACATTTTTTATTAGACTGCAGAAAATGTTATATTGAAATGCGTAATATTCAATCAACAATCGACAAAGCTTTTGGAAGACGAGAAAGTAGAGAATCTCGTTTACTTGGAAACCAACATTAACACCAATAATAATGAAATCCAACGGAGAATAACTCTTGCCAGCAAAGACTACTTTGAACTGAGTAAGCAATTGAGAAGTAAAGTCCTCACTCGTCGTACAAAGATCACACTCATCATGCCTGTGCTCGTGTATGGCGCGGAGACATGGACAATGAAAACATCTGAAGAAGCGGCTCTTGGAGTTTTCGAGAGAAAGATTCTGCGAAAGATTTACGGACCTTTACGCGTTGGTGATGGCGAATACCGCAGACGCTTTAACGATAAGCTGGCGCGGAGACATGGCCAATGAAAACATCTGATGAAGCGGCTCTTGAAGTTTTCGAGAGAAAGATTCTGCGAAAGATTTACGGACCTTTACGCGTTGGTGATGGCGAATTCCGCAGACGATTTAACGATAAGCTATATGAGCTTTACAATGATATGGACATAGTGCAGCGAATTAAAATTCAGCGGCTCCACTGGCTTGGCCATGTCGTTCGTATGGACAGAAACGCTCCTGTTCTGAAGGTATTCAACGCGGGCCGCCATGCTGGTAACAGAGGAAGAGGAAGGCCTCGTCTGCGTTGGAAAGACCAGGTGGAAAAGGACTTGGCTTCACTTGGCATTTCCAATTGGCGTCAGTTAGCGCAGAAGAGAAATGACTGGCGTGCTTTGTTGAACTCGGCCAAAATCGCTTAGGCGGTTACAGCGCCAACAATGAAGAAGAAGAATAATGTACAACCTAGCCTAAGCCCTTTAATTTGACATCCCATTTGTGAAAATCGAACAAACGGTGCAGATCTGATGACATAAAAAACGCTCTTCGCGTGTTATGTACAGAGTGTAGAAATTGAGGAGCAGACCCATGTTAAGAAGATGTAAAAATCTTAAGTTCGACCGACAAAAACTCGAAAAGTTGTGCACCGATTTTCAAATTTCGTACACCTACTGAATTCTTTCCAAGGATGGTTATAGGCTAAAAATAATTTCAATATTTTAAGGGAGCGTGGCACGCCCTATACAAATTGGATTTTTCATACTGCATATCTCTGGAAGTGCTCATGTTAGAGTACTGGAACTTATGTAGTATGGAATTTTAATAAGGATTAACAACACGAAAATACTTTGAAGGCGCAGCGAAGCACGGGGTATTTGCTGGTAAGCTAATAAATATTTACCAAGTAAGTTAATAGTTGAAAACCGCCATCTGCCATTGGCTACACTAGTTCGATTAATTTTTGGTGCGTTTCATACAGCAGACTATTGTATTGCTCTAACTATTCGCTTAAGACCATGTACGTAATAATACTGGCAATGCTTAAGGTAATGGCTCCGTAATGGATATGATAATGATAGTGGTAACTGTAATTGTAATGGTAATGTTATTCATAACGATGATGGTATTTGTTGGTAATGGGAATGTTAACGTGATGGTAATGGCATCTGTCTTCGTATTCGCACTCAACTTTATCTTCATCTACATGGTCGTGTTCGTATTCCTGCTCATCCTCGTATTTATCTTCATGTCTGTCTTCCCATTCGACTTTGTGCCAAATTGCAAAATCGAGTGCCATTCGAAGTGAAATAGGACCAAAAATGTCTCGGTTTGAGCCAAGTTGGCAGCCCTGATTACAAACCCATGATAAAAAGTTTCGACCTCTATCAAGGGGTGTATGTACAACCTGTAAAATATATGTAACACTCGTGGATCATTGATATGTAATACAAAGTTTCATAAGAACAATATGGGTGCGCGTAATTCGAGTGTTGCAGATATGTAACACTAACGCTTAATGAGTTAATTAAAACTTGTATCATATAATTTTTTTATTATACTCATACAACTATACTGATTTTGTTTTTTTTGTAATTGAATAACGTGTAATCCGATATTTATAAGATTCAGAATACACTTTTAGACCAACTTCACAAAATAGCTTCTCACAAAAATAAAATCGCCGTTCGCAGTCGGCGTAAACTGTAATTCGGAGAAAAAGCTCGGCAGCCTGGTCCTGCCAGAAGGCCCATTGTGATATACGCAGCTAGCCAGACCTGATGTGTGCCCCATCTATTTTCCCGTGTAAATGATCCACTTATTTTCCATTAATCCGCTGGGAATTCGTAAACGAAAATTTTCAGCTAAAATTAACAGGGCAGTGGCAGAGAAAGTGAACGATGCTTTTTACCTCTTCTTCGTTCCTGTGACAGTGGTAGAAGTCATAAGAAGCCTTTATGCTCTCCAAATATTCCATCTGAACAGTGTCCGTTGATAAAACCAGCCTACCTGCGGTTGTCTAGTTCAATGAAACCAGATATGTTAATCAAATAATTTATTTGAAGATAATTTACTTCTCCGCATTTTCGGCAGAACTGATTGACTAAAGAACGGTTCCTTTCCTTGCCAGCTCATTCGCTTTGATATTTACCGAAATATGTCTTTGACTGGGAACCCAGATTAGACAAATCAAGCGTAGAAAAATCCTTTAGAACCATTCTTCGTTGAACCGCTACCTTTGAAGAGGTATTGTTGCACTGTAGGGATTAAATCACAACCTATTTTTAAGATAAGATGGCGATCAAGTATTTTATTACAGGAGAGTTCCTGGATCACCAATCAGTCTTCTTTAGATCTATTAATTCAGCTTGGAAGACCCCGCAGTACTCCGATAGGCGCAGGCTTATGCATGTAAGTACATATGTATGGAGGTATTGTGAACGGATGTTGCTGCCGATTTTATTACTTAATTTACAATTTATTATCCGTTCCTAAAGGGGTTTCTTGGCGAAGAATCGTTGTCAAAGCAGCGTCTTCTTGCCCAGCGTCTGTCCCCATACTGTGAGCTCGATGAACATAATGGACCTTACGTCAGCTATTTACAGCCGATGCGCTATAAGGCCTCTCGTTTGCGCATTCCCTTTTCTTGATATTGCTGTTCCTTTAAAGCACTGATGGGCACTGTCTTGCCCGCGAGCAAAGCTCTTTTAAGCTTTCTTTATATTTTGTATAGACCATCGATGGGCAGAGAGAGCTTTTACTCTACGTGAGGCTATATAAAATGTGTAGAAAGCTTGAAAGCACTTTGCCCGCGGGCAAGGCAGTGCCCATCATTGCTTTAAAGCAGCGCTGGACAGATAGAGCTTTTACTCTGCACGCGCCTATACAAATGTTGGCAAGGCGCTGCCCATCACCGCTTTAAAGCATCCGTAGCAAAATATGAATATATATATATATATATATATATATATATATATAATACAAATGTTTACTATACTATTTTTACTTCAAAGATATCGAGCCCTAACCGCCAAAATAACATAAGCGCAATTTTTTTTAAATTTTCTTCTTGATGCAGAAATACATCTAGATGCCCTAGGAATATTTCTGCATCAGAAATAAAATTTTGAAACAAATGTCGCTTACGTTATTTTGGCGGTTAGGGCTCGATATGGTCACCGAAGATGCAGAATTAAATGCTTTCTTTTTGGAGAAAAATATTTCATAGCGATTCTACGGCATAATGTGGTAAAAAAAATGTATAGCCCTCGCATACATATAGTACATATATTTGTATGTGTGTTCATTCTAAAAGGTGTGCCATAATATGTGAGTACGATATTTAATTAATCAACCCAGCAACAGGGCTAAGTGATTCTGATATTGCGATGACCTTGAGAAATTATGCGTAGTTGATGTAAATTTTATAAAAAAATAAAGACAAGGCCCTACAAAAGAATATAATAAATGTAGGTAAGCAATAGATATTTCTGTAAGTAATAAGAATAAATTCGGAAACATACTACCACAACGCTTCCGATTTTGCTTTTTAATTCCATTTCTCCCATTCGCATTCTACCGCACTTATTTTTGGAATATTGCGGGAGTGATTCAAACATCGATAGGGAGAAAAGCACAACGAATAAAGGGGCAATCGGTACATATCTATGTAGATTTGTGGTACGTTTGTCTACATATGTATCTCTCATATCAGCTCTCTCTTTATGATATGGTGCTCGCCAAACGAGAGTTGAGTGAATATTGATTGTTAACAAAACCGTGGCTGGGAGCAAATTTGGGAGTCAAAAAGGGGGGAATTAAAATTGTTCTGTTTGCAGTTATTGTTTGCATTGTCTGTACTTGGAAGTTTTACTGTTTATAGCCGGCACGTGAATTCCAAACGCAGCGAAAGAGAAAATGTTGGTGTGCGGCAAAGCAGGAAGAGAGTGCTGCGCCATTTGCATATTTCCGGTAATGGGTGGCTTACTTTACACGATTACTTCAACTCAGAGCGCAATTTTGCTGCCAAATTCGCACACAACCACTGGTATTTGAGAGATGAACTGAACGGCGGCAATAAGCGTACGGCGTGTTTTTTGCTTGTCTTCATTTTTGTTGTTGGTTTTGTAGCTTTAGCCGTCAACATAAAATTTAAATATTTTGCATAATTTTTGAATTCACTTATGGATTTTTTACCGGCTTTTTTATTTGTCTAGATGGTTTATTTGCTTCTGTCGCGGATCAGACACTTGTTGATCTTTTGCTGGTTTTTGATAACAAACAATGCATGCACAAGTATATAATTATATATTTAGGTGCTTATGTACAGATATATTTATGAAATATTTATTTTATTGCTACTTTTTTTTTACTTTTTGCAAGCACAACTGTGTTTGGGCTGCAGACATTTGTTGGTCCATTGTACCTATGTATTTGTATACAATCTACATAGTATTAGCCTGAGTACATAAAAATATGAATAAGTATTACTACATACGTAATATGTATGTAAATTGAAAGTATAAACAACTTTTGTTGGCATGAAATTTATCGTCTTAAGTTTTTTACCTCGAAACAAAAAGTCGTATTTTTTACTTTTTTTGTTTAAATGCTTTTGTATATATGTACATACATATGCATATACATTTGTGCATACATACATACATATGTACATATCTATATACATACATATTTATGTATTTGCTTTCTCCTGTTTCACGCTTTAAATAAATGATAAATGGTACTTTAATTTCTTTGACGGCTCGCGCCAGTAAATATTTACATCGAAAAAAGTTAAGAAAAAAAAATCGCTTGAAGCGAGTGCTAATCTCTCTATCTTTCCTCTTGCCCCCTAAGAAAGAGGAATAGAAATATGTATGCAGTTACTTTCATAATTTTAAAGTGAATGTTGTGACAGCATTACATATTGCAATACATATGTATGTATGTATGATATGTTTTAAAGGAGTTACTCAAATGCAGAAACAGCCAGCATTCGAGAATTAAATACACTAATTATTTTCTACCGGGAGAGATATTAAGTTCTGCCTTTCGAAAATCTTTCTGAAAATAAAGCAATCTTATTCTGTTTTTTAAGCAAAAAAAAAAAATAAAGTAATGGGCAAAAGAAATTAATTTCTACCCTTATAGGATTTCGTTTCTTCCAAAAAATGTTGCCCGTGCAAAATGAGTTTCCTTCTTTCCTTTCTTTTCCTTTTTTAGCTCATGGCTTCCATAATATTTTAATATACTTAACGATCCGTTTTCTCACTAAAGAGTGCGGCAGACAACTACCGAAAATTGTTTTGGTACGGATATGTTTGTGTCTGTTTTTCTGATGAATTTTTTCGTTCAGTAAACATTCCCTCTGCACTTCACAGATGCGACTTCATGGTTAAAAAAACAAAAAAAAAAATTGTGGAAGCACCCGTCGGCATTTGAAACCGGCCCCTTCTGAAAGCTAACAAATAGTAGCGCGCTCCTCTGCACGCTCAGCCACTCCCGACTACGGATATACCTGTGTTCGTATGGAATAGTAGCTTATGTCGAAAGGCTCGCTTTATCATAATGCGGCATTCGTGGCATATGATTGCGAATGACTCACTGGCGCCGAGCCCTTGAAGAACTTTTGGAAAATAAACGTGCAAGAAATAGCAAATCAATATTCTTATTAAGTCTCATCAAAAAATTCTTTGTCATTTAAAAAATAAAGGAAATGTCACATTATACTAAGCGGGAAGCCAGCTTCCCGACATAAGCTTCTATTCTATACGAACACAGATATGTACATATAAACATCCTTTCAAAAGTTCACCTTGAACTTTTAATTCGATCAAATCGAAGAGCGATTAATCGAGCCCTTCCGTTTCTATTTCTTAGTTTCGATCTGATCTGTAGATCGATCTAAAAAATTCGAGAATCAACATTCGATTTTTTCTCAATTGATGCATAGGGCATTGCAATAGAACATCTAGTAAAGTTTAAGAACATTTGAATTTGGGGCTGGTTTTAAAAAATAGGGGATTTAGCACCTTCCATCCTTCCGACTTGGAAGAGTAAAGTCTCCTCGGGCTACAGGGCTCCTCAGGCAAAATTGTACGAGACCGCACTGTCGACACAATTTAAATTTGTCTGCTGGCTGCAGGGTTGCCCCTTTGGGAAATTATTACCAAAGTTGGTAGAAAAAATTTGGTTTGGTAAAACTGTACATTTGTGTTCATTTTGGTAGATTTTCGTTAACATATTTTGTTTGAAAAACAAAAAAAAAAACGTTTCTTTCCCGTTTTATTTTTAAGTAATTTTTTTTATTATGAATTTCTTTCCAAAAGTGTAGTCTACTTTATTGAATTAATTTTTTTGAACGCTATAGGGCGCACTTTTGTGTATGAATATCGATAAAAGGTGAACATATCACGCTCGATTCAAAACTCATTTCACCGGAATTCTGAGAAGCTTTTGATTGCCTAATTATTTTAAATGATTCTTTATATAAAAATAAGTTTTTCCAAATGGTAAGTTTCGTTGTTTCCTTTTGTTTTATCACTTTCGCTTTTTTGTTGAAGGAAACCGAGAAGATGCCATTAATATTTTATATCAATAGTTAGACAAACAAAAGTTCCTTAATAAAAAATTTTAATTTTTATTGAAATAGAACAAAAATATAGTTTTTTATTAAAATGACTAAAAAAAAGTTATTGGTAGATATTTTCCAGATGTGGTAACTTTTTTCAGATAGATGGTACCTACTTTTTTTCGTCAGTGGCAATCCTGGCTGGCTGGAGGCTTGTGTTTGATTAGTCACTAATCATTAGTGTATTAGTGTTTCTGGTTTAGTATATTGGTGTATTTGGAATAAATTGTAATATAAACTGAGGAAATTAGAAATGGCAAACTCGTACGACCGGAAGATGCACCAACTCAAATAGGAGCTGGAAAAGCGAGTTTCAGCGGTAACAATAGGCTATGGAAGCGGAAGCCATCGAAGTGGATGAGTATATCTTCTATCTGAAATATAATTTGATTTGGCAAAAGGAAGAGGTTTTTTCAGTACAACTTTCATTTCATACGCTGCTAATCTCTTAGGATACTGATTTGTAATTGGTTATATTTTATTGGAAATAAGAAATGGAGCAGCTGCATTCATGGCCATGGAATAGTGCACACGAGTTATATCTACTGTCTCATCTGGCCCCGACATCTAAATTTCGATATTTTGGCTGCAATATAACCATCACTACTTCCTTGAAGTCCTCCAGAACCTTTTTATGATTACCATGTTCCATCTACTCTGCGCATTCAGCCCCTGCTGCATTCAGAACATGCAGGACTCCCATTTTTGGAACAACGGACTAACTTAGCAAACCGGTTACATCCGATGAAAATCTGTGCGAATAACTCAAAAGACAATAAGGTTTCTGAAATCAGACTATTTTCAAGCGAATACTTTTTCTGAGTGTAATTCAAGTGACAAGATGGCGCTGATTACCTTCTGCTAACTTCTTCCAAGAAGTGTCAAACTTTTCTTAGAAATATTTCCATTACTTTCACTTTCAATATTTAAACTGTTACGAAAAAGTTTTAAATTTTGTTGTAAACAAAGTAAAACGTTCAATGGCGTTTCCTTATGTCGTCGTTTAAAGCACTATCAATGTCAAAAAAATGAATTGTAGACCACTAACTTTTCTCAACGCCATAACTGAATATCTGTATTCACATTTTTCAAGATTTTATTTTGTTGATAAAATCAACGTTTTGGAATGCCTGAAGTACTGAAGCAGGAGCAGGCGGGATTTTACATAGATCTTATGCAAATCTTTCGACATTGGCTGGCGTAATTTTGTACATATGTGCCAACATTTTTTAATACGTGCAACAAGTTTGCATTTCATTTGTTTACACCAACTCTTGAATAGCAGCAAATGTACGCTTTGGAACGCTGGAAGGGCACTTATGGGAGTTGTGAGCATTTACGGGCGCAGCAACCTTTGACCAATATTGTACATCGCACTTTTGCTACCTCTCACATATGTATGTATATAAATATATCCATATACCCATATGCACATTAGGGTGGTCAAAAAGAGCAAAATCGGAATTTTAATGCTCTCACCCCCTAGGATTGTTCTACGGCGAAAAAAATATAACCCAATTATTTTTATTTTGAAATCAAAAAATATTTAGAGGTCGCTCAAAGCGCTTAAAGTTTTCCATGTACTTTATATGGGGAAAAAACAACTTTTCGTAGATATGGTATGGAGTTCTTGAAAATCAATATCTTCCGATTAGAAAACTTTGGTTCTCTTCATAAGATTTCCAAAAATAATACCCAATTGTTTGTTTCACCATTTTCTAATACTAACGATTTTTTATTGGTGCCCCCATTGCATTTTTTGGGGTTTATGGAGGATTTTGGCGGACCTATTAATTAAAGATACTATGAAGAATGGTTAAATAAACAATCGAGTTTTATTATGGGCAATCTCCTGCAGAGAAGCACAGTTTTCCCATCGAAAAATATTGATTATTAAGAATTCTAAACCACTTCTACGAAAAGTTGTTTTTTCTCCATATAAAATACATGGAAAACTTTGAGCGCTTTGAGCGACCTGTAAACATTTTTTGATTTCAAAATAAAAAAAATAGTGGCATATTTTTTCGGTATAGAATAATCCTAGAGGGTGAGAGCATAGAAATTCCAACTTCACTTTTTCTCACGAATTTTTGGACCACCCTAATGTACATACTATATGTATGCAAGTATGTAAACGCATAGAACTCCACACTTAAACTTTTACAGTTTGCTAAAGGTGCTTTATAACCCTTCATGGGCTTGCTTGTATCTACCCAATTTTGGCCGGATTGAAGAAAATTTTGGCTAAATTTTATTACACTGCCCATGGAAAATTGTCTCTTAGCAAATCTTTGTGCAGATGAATCTTCCGAAGCATTGAATGTGTCATACTGCGGATCTTAGATTTTATGGCAGTACGATTGTCAAGTACTAAAAATCATAAACCGTGTGACACCCTCCAATATGTAAAGGAAGTGAGTAGTAATTCACAGCGGCATTATTAGATTACAGATTAGATTTATTACGAAAATATATATGTATGAATGTACTTAGTAACAGATAATGGGATGTATTCGGTTCTTTGAAAAAATTGCACATTTTGTTCAAGGTGGGGTATTTAAGGTTTACTTGTTTTGTTTAAATTCTAGGTTGGTGGGTTAACTTCTAACGTCCCGAAGCAATGATTTCAATGCAGGTCGGGCTCCATATTAGACAAACACAAGGTACGGTGGGAAATATAGTTTTTTAACTGATCAGAAGTTTCAGGTGGTTATGAAGATTTTGCAAAATTAATTCAGAGAACCGGCCGCTATGGGTGGGGAAGCATTGACGATATCATCGATCTCCAAGTCTATATATTTAGTGATACTTTTCCTTGTGGAATATATACACCGTATACTTAGAGGTGGATATGCGTTTTATTTAAAGCTAGACATGAAATTATTAGTCGCAATTCCTTTTCTCTTAAGCCGCTGGTGAGACTGCTGGACCTACGAATTAGGGACAAACAGAGATTTTCAACTCTCTTGCACCATAGGCAGTTTGCTGTAGTGATAGAACTTTTTTGAAAAGTATCGATACTAGTACTCATATAGACTACTCTAAAAAAGAATCGATGCCAGTACACATACTTGCAAAAAAGTGTCGATAATACTCGTACTTGCTAGTATTCTCAAAGCAAATGCTAAAAGGAAAAAAATCAGATTGCTTTGCTTTTTCGCTCCTTCCTATTTGTAAATTGAATAGTGACTGCTTTTAATAGTTTCAATCTGATCTAAAGGAGTTTTTGGAATCAACTTCCAATAAGATTAGTTTTACATGCGTAAACTAAATGTGTATAGCAAAAATCTAAAAGTTTTTAAAAGCAAATATTTTATGATTGTTTGACGCGTATATGTATTTACAAATAACTTTGCTTTGAGAATGAAATGCAAATGTAGAAGACGAAAAGCAAATGGTTTGAAGCCCATTCTCTATAGGAAAGATAAGCTCTCTTTCGTGAAAATTTTCTTCAAGAATGGGGTAGGTTTCGAACTCACAACGAAGGTAGAATACATGGGTTAACGACGGCGGCTGCCTAATGCTGGAGAGTGGCCAAGTTCTCGAGTCGGAAGACCACCCTCTTCCACCATTCATTATCAAAGTTGAGGCAAGATATTCGTTTTTCAATTATTTAAATATTTTTAACCGAAGCCAATGTTGAAATGGCCGCTACATTTTCGTCTAGGTTGTGTAACTGGGTCAATTACCAGTATCACTAGAACAACATATGTATTAATTATTAGTATGGGGTACACATATCGTCGCCCGTGTGCTAAAACATCAATGTTAAGAAATTAAAATTTTGGGAAATCAAGTTTGAAAGTTTTTTTTTTACGAGACTTAACTCTTTGTTTATGCAATTGAAATTCTAAAATAGTATCGACCCATTTCCACATCGCAATNTTGTTTATGCAATTGAAATTCTAAAATAGTATCGACCCATTTCCACATCGCAATGGGCCTTTGTGGAGCACGATTATCCTTAGGCAACAATTCCGTGAATATTAAATTCATAACGGGAATCCACAGGGATCTGTTCAACTTTACTTCGGTCTCCCGTGATGGATGACCGTTTTAAAGCGCAAACAGTCAACGACGTAACGTAGACGTAGGTTGACGCAGACACGATCTACCTTATGGTACTCGCGTGTTAACGAAAGCTCACCACCGAATGGCGGTGACGTCGCCGTTGCTTCTCTCTCTCTTCAGCTTCTGTGAAGGTCACCTTTCTGAGTGTCTCCCTCTAAAAGAATTAGGCCTGTAAGCATTATCATAGCTACGGATATTTCCAGTATTCTCAACGAGAGAAGCCCTTACGGTTTTCTCATGTACCACTCTAGCCACGTGGACTTCGCTGTGTTTCAGGTACTAGAACATTCTCAATTTGGGCGTGCTTCTTTTGGGTTTAATTTCCTAATCATGAGCTTGCAGGAAGCCGGCGGCGTACCTAACTTTTTCTACGCCCTTGAAGTACCCTTTCTTGTGGTTTTATGGTAGCTTGGCTGACGTAGTAATACCCAGTGGTGAATTACCTCCGCGCCACTCTCTTACCTATCTATCTGGCTTGTTGCAAAGGTTATGCTAAGGGTGTCTTGGAGCACTTCCTGCTCAGTTCTATGCAGACTGCAACTAAGTTTCCTATGGTATGAGATGTTCCCATAACTCAGGAGTACGGGAATTCGTAATTTGCATATCTTCCTAACTAGCCTAACCTAATCTTAATGATGTCTTTTTTAATTTGGTGGGTACTTTAACCAATTTTCCAATGTAGCGTGGCTTGACTCAAGATTCTCTGAGTGAGTTTTTATTTTAACTGAGTTGGTGATTTCGCTTGGTGAAAATTTGAATAATACTTGTTCAGATTTTTTAAGATCTATAGTATGAATGTATATATGCGATATGTAGATACCATATAGTGTATGTAAGTAAGTACGTATAAAGTGGAAAACATAACCTAAAAATGTATACCGCAAAGCAAATACGTTACTGTCAGCGCTCTTGTGGTGCGTCGTATTGCTTAGTTGCACTGTTGGGGCGGACAGCCAGCAACCACCAATCAACGAGCCAGTCGACCAAAATGAACATAAGCGCTAACTTGGCAACAACAGGAGTCGACACGCAAAATCCGCGTGCGGGGCATTGGAGAAGTGTGGTGGGCGGACAACGCTAGGAACAGTGACAGGCAAAGCGTCACACAAAACCAGACGAAGACGAATTGTATTGAAAAATATTTTTGATGGCATTTAACAACGTGCGCGTATTTTCTTGTTGTTATTGTTGTTGTTGTCCCTTATGTAGTTGGAGTGTTTTAGTCATTTTTTGTGTTTATGGCATTTTTTATTTAGTTATTTCGTGTATAGCTGTGAATGTATGTGGCACAGAGACGTCTGTGTATGTATGTGTGTGTGTTGGTGTGTGTGATATATTAGGCAGTGTATGTATGTTGAGGATTTTAAAGTCAACGCTCCTTCTGTGGCAGCACGTAGCATGGCACAGCCATTCAACGTTGCGTATGACAAACAGACAATCTCCCCAACAACCAACACTCGCGGAAAACAGTAACAGAAACGAAAAATGTCATAACAAAGCATAGGCCTCAGTGCGTCGTTCGAGAACGCGTATCAACCATCCATCTATCCAGACATGCAACAGCGTACCTTCAAACCCACTAAACTGCCATACAGCCATCCATCCATCCATTGAGCGTCGTCATATTCAACGTCATCGTCAACGTATCACTTGGCCTCATCGCAGCCGCAGTCGCCTACACATTCGTTCTACCCTCGTCAGCGTCCAAATTCCTCCTCCATTGACTTCGTTGCTCAGCTGAGCTGAGCTGAGTTGAGTTGCTGCCGTTGTTCTCGGTGCGCGTAGCGTTGATTTACGCCCTCAGCCGCTGCCTATACGGTAGATCACGTTCGCGTTTGGCTAAGGCTTCCGGTTGATGTGTTCCACCGTCATACGCATGTAAGTATGGACTTGTATCTATCTACCAGTATGTATTTACGTACGTTTATAGGAGTGTGATTTACCTCCTCCCTCGCATTCACAACAACTGCAGTACTATGGCAAACGACAATGCCTGCGACTGTTTTAGCCGGTCATCACGTCTCAGCTTCGATATGCTCCACTCACTTCTTTTAGCCTTTTCTGGCACTGGTTTTGCGTTTCGGTTTAGGTTTCAGTCGGTTCTGACTGTACAGTGGGGTACACACATATGCTACCAAACATATACAAAATTGTTTTTAAATTTTTCTTAAACTTCTGCGTATATTTGGATTTCGAAACAAATTTGTAAAATATTGGCAATAGTCATTTCAAGTGAACCCACTAATTGAGCTCATTCGGTCAAATACATTTTTTGGTTGAATCCGAAATTTTGAAGTTGGTAAGATTAGTTTGAAAGACATCGTCTTAACGAATAGGTTGTCCAAAAATTAGGCGTGGCCTACTCACTGACTATTAAAAATATGTTCCGTTTTTTTTTAGGAAATGATACTGCGTGCCGAGGACGAAGTTTTGCAGCAGCTGATGTTACTTCCAAAGATCTCTTCGGAGCTATGAAGTACGAGGCAAAATATTTTCACATCAATTTCTCGAAACTCTGCTGTGAATGTATCCAACCATTATCTTCTTAATACAAACTTATACATCTGTGGTAGTTTATTTAGGGTATGATACCTCGTCTTATTGTAAGCATTCCAATCAGATAGTGTGCTGTCAAAACTCTCGATCAAAACAGCGTTTTTGTATGCCTCTAAAGCTTTCTTCACCACCTCCAACTTACGCTAGTTAAGAAAAATATAACCAATGCACGTGCCAAATTTAAGCACGTTGATCTAGTTTGAAACCAATATGTGCAAAAGTAGCCTGCTGGTAGTCAAAGACACACCTATTCTCATCTTGCTTGGGGAGACTGCTCGGAGGGTATGAAACCTAGCCCAAATAAGAGGTCAGGATTTCCCGTTCTGTGTTCCGTTTGTCTTACAAAGGCGGCCGCTGTGGTGTTAGAAGTGCGCACTACCATACCGCAGTGCCTGGGATCGAGCCCAGTCTTTGACTAACGTCGAAAGTAAGACGAAAGGAAACGTTTTTTTCCAGGACGTGAACCGGATGAAAAATTTGGTCGGTTCGGTTCAGCGATTCGAACCGTTTTTACGTTTTTTGATTGGTTCGTCAAAGCGGTTTTTTTGGTCTTTGAACCGGGGTTTCAGTTCGGTTCAACGGTTTGAAAAACAAAAAAATAACGCGCAAGTTTAAGTGTCAAGTGTCTGTCAAATGAGATGGGTTGCCTTTACATTTGCTATTGTCACATGGTAAACAAACATGGTAGGTATTACCACGTTTAACAAAAATAAAAACAGTGGGTACATTTATCTATCGGAAATTGGTTGAAACGAACCTTTAACCCTTTAGGATATTGGTTCGGTTTTCGGTTCGGATTAAACATTTGTGGAAAATTTCGGTTCGGTTAAGGGTTCAGTTAATTAATAGAAAAAAGCAGTATTCCGGTTCAAAAGCGGTTCGGTTCAAAACCGGTTCACGTCCCTGGTTTTTTCTAATAGAGGTTTCCAAAGCTTCTCATTAAAACAAAATCGCCGTTCGGAGTCGGCGTAAAGCTTTATGTCACTCCTCTTTTGGTGGCAACATCAGGCGCACTTTTCACTACATTTTTATTTAACG
The DNA here is from genome assembly GCF_001687245.7 of Rhagoletis zephyria. NCBI lineage: Eukaryota > Metazoa > Arthropoda > Insecta > Diptera > Tephritidae > Rhagoletis > Rhagoletis zephyria. The sequence goes on along the minus strand of NW_016166614.1, from coordinate 1,823 downwards.
AAAACAGAACGAAGCATTTCCTATTTAACCCAATACTTATATTTACATACATAAGTAACACAAGTATTTAATACGAAGGAATTGGATTAAATCAAATTTTTTCTATTACCATGAATTCAACCTACATATCTGTGACTTAAAAAGAATATTGACTTTCTAGTATCGGAACTATTTCTTGCACGTTTATTTGCTAAAAGTTGTTTAACGGCTTAGCGCCCGTAAGTCATTCGCAATCGTATGCTGCGAATGCCGATTTATACTAAAGCCAGCCTTTCGACATAAGCTACTTTTCCATACGAACACAGATATGTATGTATATTCTATGAGCTTTGAGTTTGATATATTTAAATAAGCATAGCGAAACTTCTTAAACAAACCATCAATCTATCTATCTGTATTTGTGTGACAGCTTCAAGTTGCACCACATAGTGGTAAGGAGGCTTGAGCAAACACTTAATAAAAATGTTAGCGCCAAATATTGTTTTCTGAATTACAGTACAAATTAGTACGAGGGTTACTCTGTATTGAGAATCGAAAAGCAAGCCATTTGAAATTGAATACTTTGTGCTTTAGAGGTGGAGAAGTGTGGGACTGCATTGAAAATCGACCCCTGCTCCGGATCCCTCCCAGCGTGGAACTACCGTAAGGTGTTGCTTCGCCGAGCGAGAGCGGCCTTTCTATTAAAATCTGCGGAGTTGTTCCGCCAGACGCAATTTAGTTAAAGTTGTGTTTTCAAAACTGCAAACAACGGACCAGTTTTCTTCCGACTCAAGCATATGTAGTACATATCTACAAGGTTATGAACCGAAAGTGTCATCCCTTCGATTGTAAAACTACGGAGAACCAAACAAGCAGTGTCAAGTGTCTTCGGTAATACCGTTTGTACCGAAGGTACAGAATGGATCATCATCATGCTTAAATCGGTATAAATAATATGATTTTAAGGAACCATGCCCCGTAAATATTACGGTCAGGTGGAAATCCTCTTCCCCATGGTATCCGGAGGTTTGCGACTTTAGTAGATCTTGTGTTGTTTCTGCTCCATTGTGCACAATGGTCGGTGCATATGGTTATCTTAAGGTTATTATGATAAGTATCCGGAATGATGCAAAGATTCAAACTGTTTAAATCCTGAGACTGCTAGGTACTTGCAGGTCTTCTCACATACATTCTGCAGCTACTCTGCGTGCAATGGCGTCGAGCATTACTATATACTAGACTTTTTAGGAGCCTTGGAGAGGTTTTCTAACTTAACACGTAGCAAAACTTATGAGGTACAAAGTTACTTAGCGGAAAATCTTCTGCTAGGAACTAAAACGTTACTACGATTTTTTTTTATCTTTGAAGGCCTTTGGAGGACTTAGGCAGGATTTGGAATTCACCCGATACATTCCAGTTCCGAAAACACAAATTCGTTAGCTCGACAAATTTCGATAACTGTGAAATTCGAGGGCTCGTTAAATTTTGATAAACCAGAAATGTAAATTTTTTGGATACCTTTATAATTTTTGCTTTTGACAGCTCCACATTTTTCGAAAGCTATCGAAAAATCTCGATAACTCGTTACACTCTGTTAAGACGATAAAATTCGATAAGCATTGAAAACTCGATTAGCTTATATAGCCTTGAAATTTCGATAAATCGATATATTTTGAAAATTCGATAAACGTCGATTCGATGAATCAACCAATTTCAGTAGCTTAATAATTATCGATAACTCTATAAGTTGAAAGGACTCCATGCATTACGATAACTCGATAAATTTCGTTAAGTTTATAAATAATGAATTTTTTTCAACGAATTTCGAAACTATAAAAACTCTC
>NW_016166612.1:0-23748 GCF_001687245.7 Rhagoletis zephyria | reverse complement strand
TGAGCGAGTACTTTGAGTGGTGGCTGCGCTTAAATCGGAGTTAAAAAAAAGGAGCATGAACACACATACAAGGCTCAAAGACTAAATATTTAAGTTTTTACGAATACTCTCAGCCACTGCAATTATATAAGAAGCACTTTTTAAAGCTACTTGTTAAAGCACCCAAAAGTATGCTACCGAAAATGCCAAACACCTCATCGAATATCGGCTGCAATACTCCATTCTCGCGCGTCAAAAGAATTTAAAGCGTGCCAGCGCAGCAATAAACTCAAAACGGAAGGCGTCAAAGGATACCAAGGACAGACTATACATTCTCATTCACGCGCACCGAATGTGAACATTACTTAATTTGACGCGAGCGAAAATGTGCAAAAGTCAGTTAAAAGCACAAAAACTATGCGGAAATGTAATTCGAAGAGGGAAAAGAAGGCAGCTTCATTGCTTAGCTACTCAGACAAAAATAAAGATAAGAAGACTAGAGTGCTGGGGGACAGCCAGCCAGACAGTGCCATAAACGTAGGACCAGCCAGGCACACATGAGTACTTATACATATGTGTATGTATGTATGTATGTGCGCCCACTTCTTCCCAAAAGCACAACTTAGCTGATAAGAATGCAAACAAGCAAAATTTGCGCTTATATCGTATGTATGTATGAATGTATGTGTGTATGGAGTGCAGTGGGGAATTCGTGGATAGCGTTGGCGAAATGGAACGTCTTGTGACTTTGACTTTAATTACTGGATTTATAGGTCCTCCGAGAGATAATCTGCTTTGTCGTTTCGTGTGTGACGTCAAAGCTGCAAACGGATATGAAAAACATGAACGCACACATACATACATATCCACACACACACATACAGTCTACACTTTCATATGAGTAATATGTGTATGCTCAACGTTCTTTGTTTACAAAGTGATTACTGGTGCGTCAGCAGGACATACTCAGTCAGCCAGGAGTTGGCGAAAGCGAATGCGAATGCGAGAGGGCAGAGGGCAGATGAGCGAACTTGTAAGAGCGTGTCATGTTCTAGTGCACATATCACAGCTTATAATAAAAGCGAGACGTTACAGAGTAATTAACATCAGCCACTGCTATGAAGCGAAAATGCAGTAGCCAGGAATATATACCAACATACAGACATAAAAACATATAATAAGACGAGAATAAAATTGCAGTAGTAAAAATTCAGAGATATCTGAAGACATTCGCCACAACTAACTGAGTATACATATTTTATGCGAGTTCAAGGGAGAGTGGCTGGCGCGGAGTTGACGTAAAAGCCAGTGAGACCCAGACTACTTGCCCACTAATTGGTTGCATCTTATTACAAGCCATACATGAAGAGAAATAAGAATTTATACCTGGTAGGAAATTTTTATATTCAATGTGGTTTGGTGATATACAAATGTTAAATTATGGATTCAATTTATGCCATTTATGGATTCACAGAAAATTTGGTTAGAAACTGACACTTGCCAAGTGACAAATGGCCGGAATTCCCGAAACGAGAGCTGAAAAAGCGTTGGTTTGCTCCTTGAAATGAGAATATCACCTGTTTATAATCTGTGGTTTTTTGCTAAGCAACGAAGAAATTTGAAAAATTGCAAAGTGCCGCGCCCCCTACACTTGCAGGTCTATTCTGCGCTGGTAATAAACATTTTTTTAGCCGGTAAATGAAGTTCATGTCAATTTTTAAACCCTCTTCACATTCTGTGTACTCTTTTAACTTAAATTTTTCTTAAACCCGAATAAAATCGTATATATCTGCATCCTAATGCAGCGAGTGTGAAAGTTAACTAATCTATATAATTTTTTATACTCCTTAAATACTAGTTAAAGTAATACATATCAAATTCCAATAAAATCGAATCCCCATTTCTCCTTTTTGCGGCAGCTTATTTAGGAATTTGTCATTGTCAAGGGTTCGGTCTGTGGAAGAATAACAAGAGGAACACAGGCGGACGCAGCTAATTTTTTTTATTAATAATTTAGAGACTATAGAGTATTTTTGTACCAATCACATTTAACTGCACGGCGCACAGTGCACCGACTCCATACAAACAATGGACAAAAATATGAGTGGTGGGAATTTGATAAAACCTTCCTTCTCGCATTGGCGCCAACCGGCCAATTCCCTGTGAGAGTCGCTACAAGCCTTGCAACGTTCTCTTAGGGTTGTACACGGGCCCCATTAGTTTGGTTACATGGGCAACCGGCCGCCACGCGCCACTTTTGATCCGATTTCTGAAGATTATGGAGAAATTGGCTGTGCGATCCGATTCTCGATGGAGACCAATCTGGAACTCTCTCTGGCTGCTTCGTCTGCAGCTTCGTTTCCGGGAATATTGTGAAGACCAGGCCCGTCTGACCTCGGGTTTGGTAAACTCGATAAAAAGTTTATACACCGACGGCTCCAAAGCTGAAAATAGCACTGGAGCAGAATGGCATCTGGATCAGAATTCTTTGCAATACTTAAAGTAGCACGCTAGATTATTGGCGATTTGAACATAAAATCATATTATTTAGTGACACCCAACCTGCTCTTAAGGCCCTGGAAACCGTCCGCACTTATAAATTAACAGTCTAGGATGGCAAGTTCGGGATGAACTCTGTTGTACTGTGTTCTTTGAAGCATCCAATTCGACCGAAGCCAATTATAGGGCCAATCGTGGAAGGAGCTCTGGTAGATCAGATACCTCATCAAAATTACCGAACCACTGTAACAATCTTGTCTGTGGGATGGGATAGTACAAAGCATTTTCTCTGCAGCTATCCGCCCTTCCCTTGACTAAGATGTGCATTTTAGACTCGGACGTATTGGAAAGGAACAAGGTATATTATCATTAATTACTTAGAGTTACAAGAAAGTCTGGTAAGTTTGCAGAAGAGTAATGATTTCCCACACCTAGTAGTCCTCCCGGTCTTCTTAATCCTTTCTCTGGGCTTTAAGTACAATAGGAAGCATTGGCTGGGTGCTTGGAAAATCAAGTTCTTTTGTCTTGCCCGATGTTGTTCAACATCCTTTGAAATATTTGCACAATTTTTACCAAACCAAAAAGTTCCGAAAGGGCTTTACTTTACTAAAAATATTTTAATTTTTATGATTATGAATAAAAATGTTGAACACCACCCCTCCCGCTCACCATGCATGAGGATTAAAAACGTCACCTTCTTTGTCTGAGAGCACCCCTGACCAAATTTCTACCAGGGAGGAATTAAAAACAAAAACACTCTTCAGTAGAGAGGCTAATATTTGTTGCTCAAGATGTGACGGAGGTGGAGACTGTTTACAAAGTTATGCAGAAGGAGAAGCTTGGAGCAAAAAAGGTAGTGACCAATATTTATTTATTTATATTATTTAAAAGACCCGAATTTTCTTATTCGTCTCAATATTCCTGATACCAAAGAATCGTATTTCGCCTTTTAAAAAATTCACTTTAAAAACGTATGTTGCCAAACTTAGTTCCACATACTTACTTACTCCTAGTTCTTCGAAAACATTTTTTTTTTGCTCTTACTCATCGTTTCCTTAGTGGGCTGTCCATTGTCCTTTTCGCTATTGTCACAGTGTACGCGTGTGTGTATATTGTATACGCCAAACTGTCAACCCGCATGATGTGGTAAGCAATGAAAGCGCGAATGAAACATGTTGACAGCCAAAAAGGATGCTCAAATCCCTGCCACAGTATCCCGATAACAGCGACTGACAGTGCATACATACTCTTAGTTAGCAGACAATCAAGCAGCAATGAAATACATATGCATTTGAAATCGTGGTACTGCTATTTTTGTGCATACATGCTTACGCTTTAAGGGTGTTCTTTTTTAAATAGATATGTGTAGGTATGTATGAAAGTATTTTGATTTTTTTATGTGTACTAAAATGCGACAAATATCTTAATAAATACTGTGTTAAAAGAACATGTGGTTGAAATAATTTAAATTTTACAAAATTTAGGATACGTTTTATGAAAAACTATTATCAAATAAATAAGAACTGTATGCTTAGGCCTACGTATTATGATGAAGTTTCATTTGCGATTCATACATGAAGAGAGTTTCTAGTATCTTCTATGGAATTATGATATTTGGTTCTTGTTATTTATTCCATTACTAGATTCACTTTCAACAACACAGGCTGTTTTGTGGCTGGTTCCGTGTGGAAAATACATCTGAAATATTACTTCGACCAAGTCTACTGAGTTTTAAAACTTGTTTTTAAATATTATTATAGTTTAAAGCTACATATTTTCCAGAAAGATATTCAAGTACAAAAAAATAAAATAAAGGAGAAAAACTTAGTTTTATTATTTTTTTTTAATATAAGCTCATACATATATATTTACAGTGGCGATCAAAAATAGATGAATGGCGTTTCGTTTTTAAGTATTTACAATGTTTTTCTAGCAAAAACTTTTTTGATACTTTTTATGAAAATACGGGTCATGCTTCAAGAAAAACCATACAAATCACACTTTCAAACTTCATACAGAATTTAGAAAAATCCCACAAATTTTTATATAAATTTCGAGCTTTTTAGCCAGAATTTTCATAAATTTTTTGAGTATGCAGTTAAGAGGCTTATCAAATTTTTTGTAAAATAAAAGCTAGTTTTGAGCAGCTAAGAAATCGCATTGATTTTTAGTAATTTCTTTGTTGACGGCGTTTCGCTTTTTTTCAATATAAACATGAACTTCTTGTGGAAAAATATCCGTAAGACCGAAGAAAATAAAAAAGTCAACGCCAATTTTCCTAAATTTCGCTATTTATATGAAAAAACCCTGTATCGGTTTTAAAGTTTGATTTATATGATTTTTGTTAAAGCATGAACCATATTTTTATAAAAAAATATCAATAAAGTTTTTGCTTGAAAAACATTGTAAATATTGGGGCGTATTCTGGTTTTCAGACGAATCAAAAAACTTGAAATTTTCCTACCATTTTCTATACAAGCAAGAATACGCCTCATTAAAAACGAAACATGCATTCATCCATTTTTGAGTGCCACCATAGGTATATGTACATACATATTTTTTCCATAAAATTTACACCGAAGCCCAATACTAACAACCGATTTCGCTTTCGATGAAGGGCCATCACTGATTCCTTTGTTTAACAATACGGATTCTACCTTCAGGTTCATGGTGGCATCATCCGCTTCAGACGACACCTAGTCTCAACACTTACATAATGTACCAATTGTATGACTTCTTTGGAAAATCCGAACGGTGCTGTTTGTGTGGAGATTGAGGCTCCTTAGGTATTCACATTAGAATGAATTTCGAAACAAAATTCTTCATTTGAAAGCTAATTTTGAAAGCGTTTAAGAATCATAAAAGTGTCCGCAATAAAACTTAAGCATACAACCCATTCTAAGCAGGTATTCTATAGTTAAGAACAGCCCTAATATTGGCATATTCATGCATACGTTTGCAAATAAATGTTGCATGCAGATCACATACGCTTGGCAGCAATTAAAATCAGATAAGTTACTTACGGTTTTAGTGTGTAAATGTCTCATTGTCAGAGCCAGCGAAGTGGCTGATCTGATACGAAAAATGTTTAGCAGTGTTGTTATAGTACCATCACATATACTAGGTAGGTAGTGCCTACTACTAACTCACCTGCACCGCGCACGCTTTCAGCGGCATAAATAAGTCGTTCGTAGCCTATTCTACAGGAAAACAAAAAGTCATAAAAATCTTACCGACAAACGACAGCAAGCAACAATAAACCGAAAAATGTGACTAGTTGACACTCAATGAAATTGCGAATGCATTACGCCGTTGAAGTTGGAGTTGTATTTGGGGTGCTTGGCTTTCCCCGGCACGTAGATACGTGTGAATTCGCCGCGTGTGATTGCTCACTCAGGCAGCAGCCATCAACACTCGAGTGGACCCATTTAATCTGCATAATTTCTTTAACACCCCTTAACAGGCAGCAGCTATCGTTTCCCTCCCAGTCCGAATCTACCCGGCAGCACAGCCAATGGCTCAATGTTAATGCTGCTGGAGAGGAAGTGTCGTTCCTGACGCCTGTCGTCGTCGTCGGTCGACTCTTCCATTCTCACATTGGTTGCTGTTGTTGGAGTGTGTGTGTGTGTGTGCGTGTGTGTGAGGGTGTCGCTGTCGCTGATGGTCCTTCAAGCAAGTGTCAAGTGTCTGTTAACAGTCCTCATCTTTTGACGTGAGTGCATTTTTTTTGTATTTTTTTTAGTATTTTTTTAATTTTTTTACTGTTTTGTCGCCGTAGCTGCTAAAGCGGTGTGAAATGTGTTGGGAGTTTTGTCAACAGCTCAAGTGTTGATTTTTATGCCCTTTTATTATTGTTGTTGTTTTTTTTGTGTCGCCCACGCAAATACTGTTGCTTTTGTTACTGCCGAATGCTATTATTTGTGCTTAATTTTATGACCTTGTTGCACAAACATAAACAGAAGGGCGGTAAAAAAACTCAATGCATTGCTTGTTTTTTTTTTCAAATAATTTCACATAATTATGGAGAAAAGTATTTACATACATATCTGGAACAAATAAATAATCACTGTTCTACATATGTATACATATACTCGTATGTTCATATGTATGACACATTAGCCTGTGTCAAATAAAACGAATGAAAAAACACGGTTTCATTTGAAAATTTCGTTGTCGGTCACAAAAAAATAATTTGGGGCCATATATCTGAATTTTTCAGTTAGCGCTGGCAAAAATAAAAATATTTAATGAAACAAATCATTGTCCGCTACGCTATTTTTTGTTTTGTTGAGGTTGTCAGTAATTTTTTCCATACAAAGTGTGTTCGACGACTTGTATAGTTTAAAAGATTTTGTTTATTTGCATTTGTATTTCATTTTGCTCGCGCTGCCCCAACAATTCAAATGGCTGAATGAGCAAAGCACTGACACGCCATTCGAGAAGTCGGGGGTTCGAATCCTCGAAAAACAGGATTTTTTACTTGTATAAAATTTTCGTTAAATTTTTAGATCTTATTCTTTTGAAAAGAAGATATGTTTTTGATTTCATTTAAGTTTTAATTTCATTATTTTTCAGTTTTTTTTTAGTTCAATTTTCTTTTAATTTTTACATTTTATTGCTTTGAAATTTGAAATTCTTCTAGAAATAACGGTTTTATTGTATCAAAAAGAAAAAAAAATATATTTTTTGCGGCTTTCTTCATATATCTTTTCTTCTTAAAATTAAAATTTTCTTTTAGTTTTTAAATTTTCTTCTTTTATAAAGAAAATATTTTTTAACTTCATTTTCAATCCAATTCAATTCAATTCTTAGAAACTTTTGTTTTTAATTTAATTATATTTTTTATTTAATTTTCCTTTATGTATTTTATATTTTATTCTTTTAAAAATAAATATTTTTTTATATGTTTTTAAACTAATTGCCTTCTAACAATTAATACTTTGTTGTTTAAAAAGAAAAATATATACATAAATATGTTTTTAAAAACTTAATTAAGTTAGTTGTTTTATTTAATTTACTTTTAGTTTTTAGATTTTATTCTTTTAAAATGAAAATTTTTTATATTTTTTTTGAATTTTTACGTTTTTTTTACTTTATTAAAGAAAGATTTGTTATAAATAAAAATTTAGATTTTATTGCTTTGGAAAATAAATTATTTTTTTAAATTTTATTGTTTTGAAAAAAATATGTTTTAAAAACTTATTTCATGTTTATTTTATATATCTCATCATTCCTCAAGAAACTGCGGCATTAATTATCAAGTGTGATGTTTTGCTCCTGCGCGACAATCCCGATTGGACAGTAACCTGGCTTTGCAAACATAAGAAGCTTCTTTGACCATAACCATTTGCCAGAAGGTCTTTGCAATTGCGATAGTCCAAAATTTCGCTTAAAATTCACAGAGCTAGCATGGGGGGACCGTCTGTCCAAAAATGAGCCACATGAGTGGCGATTTGGCTCTCACTCAAACACCGTTCCAAGGATACCATTTGCCTACAACTCGTCTCTCAGACCCTCGAGCAGCGTTTATATTATTTGTATCTTTAATTACAGTAAGTCAGTAATCATAAACTTTATGTTGCTGAACAGCTCGTGACAAAGATTCCATCGCTGTTCTTTGTTTATGCATAAGTCGCTTAAACAGGTTCCAAAGTATGACATCAAATGCTTCTTTTTTTGGGAGGTCCCAGGTTTTAAAATAATATTATATTTATTTATTTGTTGCACAAGAATACACTTTAAAGCCGCCTTCAAAAACAAATAAACGTATGATAACCAAATCTTAATTTTTTTCTAACATCTGTATTTTATTCTTTTGATTTTTTTTGTTCAATCCTCTTCGGAGCTCCTTACACAGAATGCCCAAGCAGCTTGACAACTTGACTGAGAGCACAGCTTTTTGGCGCTTAAAAACTTCGTAAGCGGATTGTGCAGCTGCACCTTGAACCATACCCACATACTGGGGCTGAGTATAGCTCCTCAAACATTTACCTCAGACCACCCAACTTAATTCACAGCAAAGATGAGGAGGCAAAAAAAATCAAAATATTGCGACATAAATAAAAATTTAATTTGAATGTAAGCAGCAATCGAAAGAGAACGGAACCAAGTCAAACAGTGAACTACAAGTAAATTGTAGACTTAACGATGGGTGGGCACACCAAAGACATGCCATTATTATTGTGTTATAACACCAAAAAAGAAAATGCGATTTCCTACAATTTTCATTTTAAATATGTTCATATTTTTTTTTTTTTTGTAATATTCACTTGTTTTGTTCGCATTTTGCCAAGGTAAATAAATTTATCGCCTTTGCCGTGTAATGTAGCGATGGTGACAATGGTGCTGGGGTCACGTGACACTAGGAAGGAAAAGCTTAAATCGGATAGAAATTCAGAATGGTGGAGGACAAAGCAAAAGTAGGTAGATAGTAATCAAAAGAGTAGGCAGAGGCACAGACCACCAGGCTGCAGGTGAGCGAGCGACCGAACGATTCGCGGGTTGCACAGTAGTTAGGGTGGCCGGCCACGCGGCTACGGCGGTGGCAGTGGACAGATGTCGCCGTGCAGTGCGCGAAATGAAATCGTAATGAGATTTCTCATGCCGGCGTACCGGACGAGGTTTTAAATTTTCTTTTCCTTTATTTCCATATTTTTTCTCCCATATTATCATTCCTTTTTTTCGCTTGTATATATTTATTTATTTAAGTTTTTTTTTTGGTTGTAATGACAGCCAAACAAACACCAACTGTATTCATAATTGGATAAAGACGCGATCTGTGCTGTGCGCGTGTAGTAAGTACGTCGTTGTACCACCACCGGAGGCGGTGTTGCTAACCACTATCGAGTGTCTCTAAGCATTTTTCTTCACGATTATAATTTTTTATTTAAATTTTCGCCCTCCCCCCTACCTTTTGGTGAGTATACTTTTTGTCGTTAGACGATGATTCAAAAGGGCATTTAAGGTAAAATATGTTCCCACGGGGAATGTACGCACGGGGAGGCACTTGTGTCGCAAATGAAACAAACGCAATTACAACAACAGCAAAGATGGTAAAAGCAAAAATTATTTACCTCAAGTCTAAGATGCATAACTTGCAAGTGTTCAGCGGAGAATTCCGACAAAGTGACTTAAAGTGGTCTTAAAGTGGCGCAAAAGTGTAGCTCGCTAGGCAATAATATTTAAATTAGATTGCAATGTTCAAATGGCCAGCCAGTTAGCTAGAGATGTACCAAAAAATTATGAAAAGTGTGAAAGAATTGTACAAAAATAATGCAAAGAATAATGAAATTGCCAAATAAAATTTCGAATGCAAATTATTATGGGACTCAATGGAGCGTTGTCCATATTTTTGTTTTAACAATAAATATGACAAGTTTATGGTGGCGGGCGCAGGGAAACAAACGCATGAACCTAATTTGAAATGTAAATTACATATTTTTAGTTTTTTTTTAAGAATTATACTTGCATGTGGATGTATGTACTTATATTTGCCTAACTAAGCCCCTCTGGCTGGCAGCCTTGGAAAATTAAATTTTATTTGGCTAAAAATTACCGTTGATTATTTTTTGATTTTTTTTTTTGGGGAGCGTGTTGCGAATTTTCTTTCATATAATGTATGAACAAAACTGACTTTTATATAAAAGAAAATGCGCAACACCCTCCACAAAAAAAAATTTTAAAAATCAATTGTAATTTTTAGCGACTTGAAACTTGCACTTTATTGTATTGAAATTGAATGGGCTATAAAACCGCATACTCGTAATCTTTCTAGGAAATCTTATTAAAAATATCGAAATTTTTATGAATTTTTTTTAACTTTAATTAGTTTTTGTGAACTTTTTGCAAGTGTTGAAATTTTTATTTATGTGGTATCTGATACAGATCGAGCCATATTTTAAACTAAAATTGTTAACTATAAATAAATAAATATAAGTTGCCAACAGCATCATTTTGCATGTTACTGCTATTATTTTGACCGCAACTGTATCTCTTACTTTGTTTTTATGATTTTGTCAATTATATGTTGACGTACATGCATATTTTTGTATAGGCTGGTATGCAGCTCTCAAGAAATCTGTCAAGAAAAAATTTCCATAATTTCGTGTGTGTGTCCAAGGAATTTTGACATTTTTGATACTTCACAGCCTGTTGCCTCACTCTTTCCTCAAGAAATAATGGAGCGGACATATATTTCTGTTGCAAACCTGGGTTGCCTTGTGCTCTTTTTTCACAAAAAACTTTAGAAAACCGTAGTAAAAAGCGTAGCAAATTTCTTAAGAACTGCGGACTGTCTGAAGGAAATTTGATTCAAGAAAATTTCTTAGCCATTTCTTGTACGTCATTTTGTATGGAATTTTAGCTTTTCTTGAGAACTGCATACAGGCCTTATAAATTAAAAAGTGTTGCCATGAAATAAACGAAATTTATCATAAGCTTATAACTTATCTTACTTCGTTGAAAAGAATCACCTTTGGTAATATATGGTTCGTAGTTGGACTTTTAAAGCAAATCCTATTATTTCTCATTTGTCCGGTTAAATTTTTGTAAATCCCGTAGTTTTGGGACAAATTATGCATTTGTCCCGTATGGCTGGAAAAAAAATCTGGCAACACTATAAATCATATTTAAAATGGTCATGTTTGAAATGTTTATAGATTTTGTATCTTTTTGTTCGTACCATCTCTCTCAAGTGCATCTCCAATGCAGTTTCGTCTAAATTTTTGTTGCCTGGAATAGAAATGAAGGGTAGCCTGTTCCTTTAAGCCATCACTGTAAATATAATTAAAATTCTAGAGCAATTTTGAGTTCATCTGAAATACCTGAAACCTTAAACTATACATATATATATGTAATTGAAGACGAAGAGTTATCTACTGAAAAATTCCGTTACCAGATTATCCCGCCCTCTTCACGGCGTCGATTTCAGCCTGCAAAACTCGGTAGGCATCTGGTTACTAAAAGAAGATTAAACGATGAACTTGTCACTCCCCTCTTTGCCATTCAACACTTATTTGTCCTGGTGCACCAAAAAATAATTTTTTTTTCAATTCTACAGAATTTTTCCATTTAATTGATAACCGTATTGTTACTCTGCAATGCACTAATTCTTTTAAATAATTTTTTTATTCAATCATATCCTAGAAATACCAAAGTCCTTCAAAACAAATTCTGACGTCACAGAGAAAAGTTAAAAACGCGGTTTTCTGAATATATTGATTTTTTTCGTGTGTTTTAAAAATCGTTGGTTTTTGTCGCACGGTGTTATTTTTCAGCCTATAGCTATTTTCAAAAAACGCCTTCTTGATACTCTTAGTAACTTTTCCAAAATTATGTTCGTCTTTTTGCAACTAACTCCCGAAATTCAGCTTAACTCAGCTTTCATGAATTAGTTGCACCGTCATTAATGTTGTCAGCACAGCTGCAAATCTCATCAAAGCTGCATTCAACGCATCGCGATTCAAAACACCAACCACTTCTCCGTAAAACCAACTCATCTTAGGATTAGCTACAACTTCAACCACCTCCCTCACTCTATCCTGCCAAGCAGACAACAACCACATAAAATCTTAAATTCTCGTACTCTGCGAAGCATTGACATTCCAACGTCATCGATGCAGCGAGTATGGAAAAGGGGGAATGTAGCGAAACAGCGCTTTTAGCGAAATAATCTTGTAAAAACACCATCTAACACAACCACGGCCCGTCCTTACAAACTTTTCATGCATTTGTCTGTTCATCCACTTTCATTAGCTACCATATATGTATGTAGCTATGTAAGTGTGCATGTGACACTAGCGACTGCTTTCAACTCATTTCTAAGTCCTTTGTCTTTTCGCACTACAGACTCGTACAACTCATGCAGTCATGTCATTTTGGCATTTATTCATAACCCATGCGGATACGTGTAGTTCAAGTATTCTCCTCTACAGATACATACATATGTATGTGTTATACTTAAGCGCACATTCATGCATACATACACATATAATTCCTTGTGAGCATTGAAGTCAAATCAGTGACGACAGTTGTCGTACTGATTTGCTGCCCACCCCTGCCCACGAACTGTGTGCGTTGTCTCGTATCCTTTATGTATGCGTGGCTCATTTGTCAGCCCATTCGTTTGGATAATTGTCCTGCGATAAACAAAATTAGCAGCAATAAACGCGCGAGGCACAAATACTACAGCAGCAAAAATAACATCAGGAACAACAATTATCAACTAAGAGTACTCGTACTGAGCATCAAAGCATAATATGTTTTTCTTTTGGCCGCCCTATGGCAAACTATTCATTGTGGCAGCAGCTGTTTCAAGACGCTCTCGCATTCTAAGCAGCAAATGAGTAAACTGACTTACGAACTGACATTGTTGATGACATCAGTGGACGTCGCGCTGATGAGTAGCAATTATGACAAATATGTAGCATGCGCGCATAGAAATGAGGGGGAATATGATGAGTGTGATGAGAGGAGTGAGTTTGGTGACAATTTATCGCTTAATATATGATTGGTATTTGTGGGCTTTGGTAGACTGAAAAGGAACTCATTGATGAAATTAATGTTTTTGTGTTCCTATTTTATGAGCGCCACATACTACGTGAGATGATTAACTGAATCCATATTTATGGATTAAAGTTACACACTTGGCTCACTAAATGCCAAAAACGGATGCATTAATTTGAAATTGCAGACGCTTTAGTTAGTCATGCACACATACATATGTATAAAATAACTAAATTACAAACAGCAACAGAAATATTCCCTTGAACTGGAAAAGATAAAAAAAATCGACGCCATTTTGTTATGGCTTGGTAAAACTTTCTCAACGCCTCTTCAACAATAACTATACGAAAAAGCTTATCCTTCAAGGCAAATTATTTTAAGCTCTGGCATTATTGTGAAGAAACGTATTTAAGAGGCTCATAAGCTATATTTTCATTTTTAACTAAAGAGTATCCCGACCACTCTATCTGCTTTTACTCAGATGTTTTATCCTTTCCCCAAACTTTTGCTGGACATAGATAATACGAGTATAATGAGGTAAGCATTGCGCTCTATGATCTATTGTACTTTAGCTCTACACCACACTACGTCTAAGCCTACAATAGCCACAATATTTAAAAATGAATGCATATTCCCAGGGGTCTGGTGACGGCATTGCATTCAAGACATAGATCTGACGATGAATCGTAGGCCGATCCACCAAAGTGACTAGATAACAATTTCTCAATAATGGTCTGCCTTGCTAGCTCATCGGCCATACAGTTACTTCGGTTAGGTTAGGTTAGGTTTGGTTACGGTGGTTGCCATTTCGCACAGAACGTCAGAGAGACACACTTAAGCCAATTTGACCCATTGTGATGCCACTATAAATGAACTGTTGTTCCTTTGCCTTAGTTTCCATCGTGTATTAACCTAAACGTATCGTTTAAGGTCGCGAACGTCCACAGATCGATATCAGCTAAACACTTTGGCGTAGGTAGATCCTGGATCTAAGTCCGAGTGATTTACCCAGCCGCTTCTGTCTGGAATTCTGGTAGAAAACCTATTTTGGAAGCAGAAATATGGATTAATGTAATCCAGCTTATCTAGGGTTTCTGGAATGGACACCCGTGATTAACATGGTTGCCGCCCTTTGTACCCGGTCCAATATGCCTCTGCAAGTGGACTTTTCTAGAGTCGGCTACCAACGGTGACCCCATAGAAAAGGATGGGTCGGACAAACGCCGTGTACATACAGTGTATTATGTGTGATTTCAGACCCCATCGTTTACCCTCCCGCTGCTTTACAGACGTAGAGTGCTTTAATAGCTTGTCCTGTCGAGAATTAAACCGAGATATTTAACCTCGTTGGAGAGTGTTAGCCTCACCCTATTTAGGGACTCGTGAATAGTATCATTTCGGTCTTGGTGGAATTGACCTTGACTGCACACTTCCTCAACCAGCTATTCACGAGACAAAGAGCGCTCATCAGAATTGAGTTTACTGTAAGGTTTCAGAGTAGGGCGGGGAGAACTCCTCCTTGAGGGATACCTCTCGTTGCATGCCTGGTTAAGGACCCTCGCCCAACTCTGATGAGATAGATCTTCTTTTAAGGAGAAGTCTTATAAGCTCCACCAGAGACCGCTCCAGCCCCACTTGGAAAAATGCCCCCGTACAGTTACTTACGATATACTAGTTGTGACCTGGAATCAAAATAGAGAGAGAGAGAGGGAGAAATCAGGCATTCTTTGACAGTTTTCGAACTGTTTGTAAAGCTCATTTTACCGATATGTCTTGTGTATTGATTTGATGGCAAACGATCGATAGGTATTCCGCTTCTTAAGTGCAGATGAATCAGTTTCTCAAGCGTTTTCAAGAGAAACAAAGAGAAACTGAAATCCCATTAAGGAAGCGTGTGAGGCCCTGCCTGCCTTGAGTACGAAGGGAAATTTGGCCACCCATTAAGGTTTCGATCGATATATACATACCTCCCAACTAAGCAGCTCGAATACATCGGCACCAACCAGCGGCACGACAACTCCATCGGCTTTTACAGTTGGGCTTTTATAATGGCGTTTGAGCCCGGGCCATGAAGCGATTAAAAATTGCATTGCCAGCATCCATTTCACTTGGAAAATGAGCATCAAGGAGCATTTGGATCTGGTTTGGCCTTCAGCGACCATAAGAGATTTAATTCCTATTTTCTTTGTCACAAAATACACTTTAATAGATTTCTTCTGGAGGTATTTTTTCGTATGGCACTATTCTGCTTTATCGCTTTAATCTATGTTTCCCTATTATTTACCTCTAACCACGCCACAAAGCCTCGTAGCTGGTCACATCCTGCCAAATATGTATTAGATTAAAGCTCGCCCAGTCGGTACACAAACAAAAAAGAGCTCCTGACAAAAACTATGCAAAGAGCAAATTGATATGCAGCAGATGTAGTAATTGGCTTGTATATTGTGTTTTAATGAAAGTGGGCAACGGTGGTCCGCTAAGTGGTGGCAACCACTAAAGCAATAACAAAAACCACATCCATAAACGCAAGCATCTTCTTTCTGTCAATCGCTACCATAACGGAGTAGCGCCATAATAGCGAAAGCAGTATGACGCCAGGATATACGAAGGATTATCACACTTGATTGGATACCATGATATGATTATTTTGCTGTTGTGCAATGGCATGAAAGATTTAATGCAGACGGAAATGGAAATTTTGTTTAGCTTATATTCATTACGAGGTCACGAGCGTTAAGCAGCCACGTCGCTTGAGGAAGAGTACCAGGGTATTATTGAGATTAGTGAATGTGTGGTAGATGAAGAATAAGAAAAATATTGAATCTAGTAGAACGCACCTAGCAAGTGAGCATAGCGTGGACCACTAGCGCGTGCTGTCAATATTAAATAAGCAGGCAGGCAAATTCGTGACCGCCAAGGCGCACAAAATTTAAGTGCTTGGCAAACACTAGATAGAATATCGTTTTGAAATGAAACTCAAATAGGACAAGTATATATGTACAACATCGTTCTGATAAGTTTTATGAAGCTTAAAGATTTGGGAATTATTTAATACTTTACTTAAAAATTTAAGTAGAAATATCATCAACTAATTTTGCGCATACGGAAAAGATATTCTTAGCTGCCGTACTTTAAATACATACATATGTACATATATGTATGTATTTACGTTTGCATGCATACGATACGCTATGAAGCCGAAAAAGGCTGTTTCATATAATCAGCGGAAATTAACTAATTTTGCGCTTCATTACATCAAATGTCAAGGCGCAAATGTGACAAATCTCAGCAATTAACAATGGGATGAAAGGACCCAACCACGACTGTCTGAACGACAGCTGCTGTGTTACACATGGATGTACGAATGTATACATATGTATACAAATAAATGCTAATAGAAAGTAACTAAAGACATATGTATTTTCATACGACAATATCTTCTTATATGTACATATGGCCACTTTAATATAGGTTATATTTTGTTTGAATGGCTTGAAAGAGTAATTCCCCCTTTACTATGCCAAGGGTAGTCCTGGGGTAATGTGGCTAACATGTCCTTCCGCTGAAGGCTGGGCGCAGTCGTACCATTCCTTGTCAATTTTTCAGCTTTGCTGCTATCCTCAACATCTTGGTGTCCACTAAGCCATAAGAGTTGTATTCTAAAATGCTGGGCCGTCTTGCGGCATTCAGTTGTTGCGGTTTTCCAGAGTTTGCACGGCTGCTTGACTGTCACAGAAAACAAAGATCTGCATTTTCTCCTCGTGTCTTGTTATTAGGGGACGTGTGGCCTCCTGGATAGCCAGCACCTTCGTCTGGTATACACATTGGTCGGGAAGTCGAAAAGATATTTCTAGCTCCAGCCCTGGGAAGAAGACTTCTCCTTCGACTTTTCCGTCGAGTTTGGAGCCATCAGTATACATGTTTATAGTGCTTCTCATATGGTGTTGCCTGGTGTCCCGGTCCTGTCGATTCGGTATGGTAATTTTATAACTTTCGGTAAACAGAAACTTGCCTCTCTGACTCTTAAGAATACAAAAGTGACTATCTTTCGAGCATAACGTCAAGTGGAGGCTGGAGTAAAATCGCTTTCAGAGTTTCAGTTTGTGAAAGCTTAAATCTCCGATTAAGAAAAGCTTCGTGCTCTCTTGTACCCTTTGAAGTTGTTTAAGCGCTGGACTCTTATTAAATGTAGGCCACCAGAGTGGAGCTCTGCAAAGCAAAATTGGACACGCAATGGTCGTTTAGATCCAGTGAACTATCCTTGGTGAGAAATAGTTGGTCCACCATCACTAAAAATATAAGTTGAGAGAGAACATTCCTATGTGAAGTAGTAGGGATTATTTTGTAGTCAGACTTACAGTTACATTGCTTGCCATTGCGGATGAACTGGAGGGAAAGGCGCCCACGAGACGATCGCACTGAGAAAAGAGAGAGTGAGAGGACCTTTGATTGCAAGTTCAGCCCTCCTGAAAAGTTGTGGCCTCGTGTCATGTCAGCAAACGGTGGGTCAAAAACAGAAATGTCTCACGACAAGATCATTCGGACCGAGGGTGGATCGATCGGGATGAAGAGAGCTTCCTAGACTCACGAATTCACAGCTACCAATCCTGGGGGTTAGATTCACTGGCCACTATGCTATTGGACTTCACGAGGTGAGACTAAAATTGACACCCACACAATGGTAGTGACTTGGAAGACGAATAGGTGAAATCATTTCAACATTTTCTCTCAAAGTGTCGAGCTTTTGCAAGGCAAGCATCGCTTTTCTAACCAGAACGTAAAGATGCTAGCGGAATGCGCATCAATTTTGAGAGAGCAGTGCTTCATTTTTATTTTAACTTAAAAAAATATGTAAAATTTATTAAAAAAATCAAGCTTTCTAGTACGAAAATTGCTAATGGTCTTGGAGGTCAATACCCATTTTTATCATGGATTCGAAAAGAACGGAAAATTCTACGTTAAGTTAAGTTGCCATATGTGGGGTCCGTTTGACCTTATTAGAAGCTAAAAAGGTACTTCCCCTAAAGACATATAACTTTTGTCCGAAACGATATTTGCTGAAACTTAG
The DNA here is from genome assembly GCF_001687245.7 of Rhagoletis zephyria. NCBI lineage: Eukaryota > Metazoa > Arthropoda > Insecta > Diptera > Tephritidae > Rhagoletis > Rhagoletis zephyria. The sequence continues at coordinate 5,699 of NW_016166612.1, read as the reverse complement.
CACTGTTGGTTAAACTGAGCGAAAAACTTAAAGGGAAGATTGACCATCATACGACTTTAGGTATCTTATTTGTATGTAGAATTCTGTGTTCTTTCCGAATCTAAGATACAAAAATGGGGCTTATCAATTGAAAAATTGTGTTGGCCTTGAAATTACCATGAAAATTACCTCCAAGGTCAATATTCCACGTCCAGAAGGGATGCCTCATAGGTATAAATACATATTTTGAATTTAATATTATATTTCACTAATTACCACTTTCTCATTCCTTCACAGCGTTTATGCTTTCATTCTTATTATTGCCAATATTATCACAAATACCCCTCCTATTTGAGCAGGTCGGCTCTTCAAGTGGCTTCTCAAATTATAACTCATATTTGGGAGCAAAAAAAAAACTCTACCCACACTGCACTACCAGCAAGGCAATAAACCGCCGGCCGCCCCATGTCAATCGAATATGAAAAAAGCACAATCGACAGTCCTCCACATTCGCTCGGTTGCATATGAATGATAAACCAAGTGCTTCCGCTCCGCCTAAAATTACAGAGGGCAAACAAAACCTTCCGCGGTTTACTCGTATGTACTTGTCAGTGGGCGGCACGCCACATCCAAGCCAAAGCACTGCCAATGCTCAAGCATCGTCAATTGCACAATGCGTAATGAAAAAAGTACGCAGGCAGGTTTTTGAGTGCACTCGCCGCTCAGCAAAGCGTAAAACGGCAAAAAAGCGCAATAAAACAATATTTGATTTTGTTCCTCTGATGCACAAAGAAGTTGCAACATCTGCTTGTTTGCTGGGAACATTAAAGTTCGGCATTTGCCAATTTGTATATCCCTTTGGTGGAAAAGTTTTATGTAAAAATCTTTAAACCGCGAAATTAGATTGGGAAGTTTAATTTTTCGAGATAAGCTAAGTTTAATACATACATATATGTACTTATTTATTTATGTAGAATATATCTACTTGCAATCTCCTGTTCAATATCGCAAAATAGTTCTTTAGAGAGGCGGTTAGTACCCTCTACGTATGTAACTACTCATATAACTATTCTTAAATGGCAACCCATCTGGAATTCTGTAGCAACATTCAGTTACAGTTCCCACTCATAAGAAAATAGAAGAGATACCAAATGGCCGATAAGAAAGCTATCTTTTTCTACACCAACAAGTCTAAGGCCTTTTGTAGACCACTATTGTAGTGGCTGCTCCAAGAAACTCGCTGCGTTATTGTACGTATGTATGTGGATCTACAACTGCTGTTGGTTTCGGTCGAGATGGCATCTCTTTTGTGAACTTGCGACAGTTATTCACACTAATAGGCAATTCTGGCAACTTTCTTTCAACTTACCACAGTTTTTCGAAAAACAAAATTCTTTCGTAAGACTAATTCCGTAATAATTTCGTAATTGCTAATTCCGACAACTATGGATCTTATGGTAATGGCCTTATTCAGGAAAGTAGCTTTAAAAAGCTTTATAAAGTTGAATTTTCATACAAATTCTTTATTTATAAAGCACTTAAAATCTTCTTGTGGATTTGCGTGTAAATGTAATATAAAAATACATATTTGTCTCTATAAAACAATTAAAACTAAAAATTTAAAGAAAATTTAATTTTAAAAAATTTAAATAAAAAAGAGAAGTTTCTAAAACTAAATGATATTAAAGTATGTTTATTTTTAAAATAATATGTAGAGTCTAAAAATTTAAAGAAAATTAAATAAAGAAGTAAGAAAAATTTCCTAAATGTTAAATGAAATTAAAAAAATATGTTTGTTTTTAAAACCACGAAATCTAAAAATTAAATTAAACAAAGAACAAAATTAAATAAAGTAAGTTTTTTTTACTTAAATGAAATAAAAAATATATATGTATGTACGTATATATTTTTTCTTTTAAAAGCAATAGAATCCAAAAACACAAAAAATTATACATTACAAAAATAAATTAATTAAAAAAAAAAAAAAAATCCGCTGCCCCGGACTCAAACCTTGGATCTCTCGAATATCACGGCAGAAAATTTTTGTAAAATTGTTTTCTGTTAAAAGATCTTTTCAATATGAAACGTTCACCAGCGAGCTCTTTTTGTAAGGGTTTCGTGCCAAAATAAACAAAATCTTCTGTACCCCTTAATCAGATCCGAATTTAATATTTCTCCTCCCTGGGATTTCAGAGGAAACACCTGCACCAAATCCGCGTTCTATTTTGGAGGCATCGAACGTCCGATATCGGACAGAGGTTGATCGAATTTGCAGGGTCCAAAACATGATAGTCAGCACAAAGTTCCAGCATTTGAATATCCACCAAACTTCATGGCTGCCTCCCAATCGAAATACCAGAAACCAAGTTGATCATTTTGTGGTAGGCAATATTTGACTGAAAGGTAACCCCGCCAAATTTACCAACTACCGTTGGTTATACCTTTTTCATATAGCGTACACGTTCTTATCGAGCTTATTGTCTGAAAGTCTGTAGCCCACCATCAACGAACTGATTGGGTCTAATCAGTGTGGTCTCAGATGTGGTAAATACACCATATAATGGGCAAAACCTTGGAAAAAACGCGCGAGAAGAGAATCGATACACGCCATAGCTTTGTCGATTTCAGTAGCACGAAAAGGCCGTAGTTCGTATTCTTGCGAAACTAATACAGCTGTGTAAAATGGCGTTGAGCAATACTACTAGCCCCGAGAGTATTCGAGAGAAAGATTCTAGGAAAGATGGAGTCAAACGCTTCAGCCAGAGAAAGATGAGTGCCTCCTCTGCTGTGGAAAGACGAGGAAAAGAAGGACTTTTGGCATTTGCAACTGGCGTAAGAGCAGTAAAAACTGGTGTGGTTTATTTGACTCGGCTAAAATCGCTCAGACTGTTACAGCGCCATACCAAACGGTAAAGAAGCTACACCTTATTACACCTGGTATGTCAACTGCTTCGAAACGCAACCAGGATTGTTGGCGCCGAATGACGTTTGTTTCTCAAAAGCCGAGGGTGTGGAGGGCCGCCGACTCTCCTTTCATCACTACCTATTTGGCCACCTAGGCGCGCCTGGCTGAAGAGGTAGTTAAACCTTCAGGAAAGAGGAAGAATGTAGTGAAGCTCTGTTGCAGTATCAAAATGCTCCCTCTTTCAAGTGCTGTGTCCTAACCTCAAATCGTTACTCACTTTGCGAAACTAAACAGTTAGGGTTTCGCCAACCTAGGCAGCAGAATTAATACTCAAAAAAGGGTTCAGGCGAATATTTCATTTTGGCCTCATACATATGTACATTAGGGTGTCTCACCAAAAAAAAGTTCGGTTTTTCCATCGAAATTATGAAGTTTATTATATTTTAAGACTAACGCCAAAATATTTCGGAAATTTACGTGAGCCTGACCGATTGGGAAATATATCAAAAAATGTCAAAATATTGATTCAGTTGATACATTTTTAAATGTTTTCATTTTTTTTTTGGAAAAATGTTTTTAACCAATTTTGTTTATTTACATATAAACAACTCGAAGCGGGCTACAGCTCACTCAAATCTTAATATTTTTTTTTTTTTTATGTTTTGGCGGAAGTCTCAAAATATATGATTTTAAAATTCCGATGGAAAAACAGTATCGTTTTTTTTTTGTATGGAGAGTGATGCACCATAATGTACATACATACATTGGAAATAAGTTCCAAATGCTTTTAATTCTAAATAACCACGAAAAAAAATATTGTTTTTAGTACAAAAATGTTTCCAACAATTCATTTAAAATTCATTGCGTAAATGCCGCAATTGGCTGTCTGACAAAGCGGCCCTCACTCTATCCCCTTATCTACCAGCTTACCAATACCCGATCACTTTCCCAACCCAAATGCACGCTAATCAGTTGGCCAACTGACTGGAAATTCTAACCGCGAATATAAATTCAGTAGCGCATTGTTTAGCCCTTCTCACTTTTACGCACACATCCCAAGAATGTTTTGATGCTTTGTTATTATGATATTCACCTGATCCTAAATAAATACGACGAACACATAAACGCGAAGAAGTCAAATGAAATACAAAAATGCAATAACAACAGCAACAACTAGGACACAAACGCAGCACACAAAAAAAGGGACAAAGAAATATTTTTTTAATTAAATGAAACCAAAGGAATTGACCCGAAGGAAGTATAACGAAAAATTTACGCTAAATAAATAAATAAGCGACGGTAAGTTTGTGAAAAGGCTGAAGAGGAATTACGGAGGAATGAGGAAAGCAGGCGAGCAAGAGGCGCGCCAAGGATGAGAAAAACGCGGATTTTATGTAAGCGAGGCAGCTATTTATTGAGGGGCAGGAAAGGGAGCAGAAATTTTTGTTGTGGAAAAATGTGGTAAGAACCAAAAGTGAAGGAATCAAAGGACTTTTTGCTGGGATTTTTTCATAATTTTTTTTTTTGTTTTTTTTCTGTTTATATTTATTTCCATTGTTTTCGTGCTTTTTCGTATTGTTTTACTCTTGCTTTTGTTGTACGCAACTTTTTTGTGTTATTTACACAAAAATTTTTAGCGAGAAAATTTGTTCATATGAAAGCACAATAAATATTTTGCCGTCAATAAATCATGTTTTACGCTGGGTTAAAACCAAACAAAAAAAAAAAAACAAAGAAAAAACTACCAGAACACGGAAAACTCAAAAACAAATTCAGGCTGCTGAATCCAAGACATCAACACAGCTGCAATGGGGCGTTGCCTGTGTGTGTGTGTGTGTGTATTTAGTTGTGGAGGGAGACGGAGGGATGCAATAAAAAGGGTAAAATTTTGCTGTCGAAACCGCGTTTGATTTATGTTATTTTTAATATGCAATTTTCGTAAAATTTCTTTAAAATGAAATGGCATTTTAAAGTAATATGTATTAGCTTTTGGAAACATGAGAAAATTTGAATTATAAACAAAAATCAGCAATTCAGGGAGAAAAATCTGTGCAAATATTTTCATACTAACAAACACAGAAAAAAAAACGCATAAATTATTTCAAAAAGTTTCACCAACAAGTTTTGCTGACACACACGCCCACACAACCACTATTACTGAGTGCCGCACACATATGAATTTACCTCCCACCCACGCACATACACTCTCCCCTGCCTTGCACTCAAAAGCTAATAAAGTCGCACAATGTTGCTAACAGCCTACGCTAAAGTGACCAACCAACCAACCAACCAACGGTGGCCAGTCGCTGATGCAAGAAGAAGGCTGCTGTGACGGCATATCAATTCGGAAGCGGTGGCGGCATGTGTTGACAAATCGCCACTCAACTGAATTAAAAACTACCAAACTGATATGAAAGCTCTAAATCAAGCGCCTGTGCACATACACATATGTACATATGTACATACGCGAACCCAAAATATTTTCATATGTTGATATATTAGTAAAATAAATATTACAGCAGCTCTCTCTACTCTTCCACCACCTCCTGCAATCGACATTTTTCTTGGGTATGCTCTCGTATGTCCGCCGTCCAATTAATTGAAATATAAAAGTTCGCTTTGGTCAACTGGCAGCGAATGACGGTGTGCAGTGGATATAACCCCGCCCCTCCCCCCCCACGCTGGTGGCACATAACATATAAATCATCGTTGAATGCTTTNTGGATATAACCCCGCCCCTCCCCCCCCACGCTGGTGGCACATAACATATAAATCATCGTTGAATGCTTTATTAAGTAAGATATGCTTAGTTATT
>NW_016166611.1:23385-23753 GCF_001687245.7 Rhagoletis zephyria | reverse complement strand
GGTCCGGTGTTTGGCGGAGGAAAAGTCGGTTGGTTTATCTATCGAGATGTACCCATAGTCATAGTGGTCTGATGCTAGAGTCAGCATAGGTCGCCATGTTATGCTATTTATCAGACCAGCGCTGACTATTGTGATGTCTGGCGGGCTACTGCAGTTACCCATAATCCTGGTGGGTGCGTCGTCGTTCATTGTGCAGAATGTCGAATCGTCTATCTGCTCAGCCAAGTCTGTTCCCCTACGATCGTTTGCCAGGCTTGAGTGCCAAAGATCGTGGTGCGCATTAAAGTCACCTACTACCATACGGTTTTCACCTCTGAGGAGCGCACCTATATCAGGGTGATATCCTGCCGGGCAGCAGGTGACAGGGG
>NW_016166611.1:9379-23360 GCF_001687245.7 Rhagoletis zephyria | reverse complement strand
GAGCAACAGGGGGCCACGTACGACGTGGTCCACTGTCTATGTGTCCGTAATCCCGAGCAGGCTCTGAGGTGACTCCACCCCTCGCAGGCATTACAGTTGACTGAGGTGGAATTGTGGTGTAATCGTCTCCGGCATACACAGCAGGTGTAGGTTTCTGGCCCTGGGTTTGACTCGATGCCAGCCCTGAGTAGAAGAATACATAGTGAATGTAGCCCTATGGGCGAACAACTTCTGAGATACTTCGCCGACCTAAACGGGGTTAGATCGCCGAAACAACAGCCCTTGGTCGGGTAAAACCCGAGTCATTCCGGTACGTAGAACCGGCTGTCGTGGGAATGCAATTTGCGGTCTACACCTGCGGTTTCTCGCATGCGTCGTCACGCAAGCGAGATTTTCCAGCACGTGAACACGGCCGGTAACACTAATCTGCGGTGAAACATAGTTATCGACGTTTTCGACTCCATGCATACAAAACGTGTCGGTAATGTCGATAACNCACGGCCGGTAACACTAATCTGCGGTGAAACATAGTTGTCGACGTTTTCGACTCCATGCATACAAAACGTGTCGGTAATGTCGATAACTATGTTTAACCGCAGATTAGTGTTAACCAGACATTGAGTAATCGGCCCTAAGGGCCGGTTGTTCAATGTATGGTTATCACTACCACTACACTATCGACGATTTCGACATCATGCATGTAACATGTGATCGATAAAGCAGTAGTTCTGCTTAACCGGAGCTTCTACCTCCGATTTGTGCTAATCAGACATTGAACAACCGGCCCTAAGAGCCGTATACACCAGGCAAGCGGTTTGTCAAACTTAAGAGGTAATTAAATTACGCAAGCAGCTCGTTAAACCTTCTTTAGGGCCGTTTACTCAATATGTGGTTAGCGCTAATCTCCGTTTAAACATCATTATCGACGTGTTCGGCTCCATGCATATAACATGGAGTCCGTAACGTCGATAACGATGTTTTACCGGAGATTAGTGTTAACCAGACATTGAGTAACCGGCCCTTAGTATTTTCCCATACACTTTTTTGTAGATGAAAAATAAATTTCAACTTAAATAAAGATATTTCGGGTAAAGTATCGATGTCTTCGATGTATCGCCTGGGAGTATCGTTTCAAAAAATCGATTATCGCACTATGAAATATCGATATTCAGAATAATTGATACGATATCGAGCTTCTAGTTATATTGTGGATTGAACACACCTTATGTTAATATTCTGGTTTTTTTCAGCCGGTGTTTAATTAAAAGAAAGTCGTGGTAATTTCGCAAAAATGACTGCTTTTGAAGGTAAATAAAATGAGGAAGTTTATTGCATATGAGGGATTTTAAAGTTTACTGCTTTCTACTTAGAATTTGGTGTCTTACCGGAAATCGCTAAAGCTATTGAAGACATGGAGTGGACTCTGCCCACGGATGTGCAAGCCGAGGCAATACCTCTCATTCTTGGTGGTGGTGATGTACTTATGGCAGCCGAAACTGGTTCTGGCAAAACTGGAGCTTTCTGTTTACCCATCTTACAAATTGTGTGGGAAACCTTACGCGATCTCGAAGAGGGAAAAGTGAGCAAAACTGCTAGTGCTGGTGGTAGCATTGCACCCTGGACAATGTCCTTCTTTGATCGCGGTGCTGCACTTGCTGTAACACCGGATGGAATGCGTTGTCAATCTCGTGAGTTTAAGGAATGGCACGGCTGCCGAGCAACAACTGGCGTACGTGGCAAAGGCCAATTCTACTTTGAGACAACGGTCACAGACGAAGGTCTCTGTCGCGTGGGTTGGTCAACGCAACAAGCTAACCTGGATCTCGGTACCTGTAAGAATGGCTTCGGATTTGGTGGCACCGGAAAGAAGTCAAACAACCGCCAGTTTGATGATTATGGTGAAGCATTTGGGAAAAGTGACGTTATTGGTTGCTTTTTAGACCTACAGCGCTTAGAAGTGTCATTTGCTAAGAATGGTAAACACTTAGGTGTAGCATTTCGCATCCCGGAAAATCTGCGAAACGAGACATTTTATCCAGCTGTTGTCTTAAAAAATGCAGAAATGTTATTTAATTTCGGAAAATCTGAATTTAAGTATCCACCGAAGGACGGCTTCATCGCTGTATGTCAGGCAGGTACAGAGCGCTCCAAGGCTAACCCGCTCGCTAGTCCAGCGACAAATGCTGCAGCTAATAAGCCAGCACCGAATGCACCTCAGGCAATTATTATAGAGCCTAGTCGCGAATTAGCGGAGCAAACTTATAATCAAATTGAAAAGTTTCGTGTGCATTTGAGCAACCCCGATGTGCGTTCACTTCTGCTAATTGGTGGGGTTAAGCTGGAACAACAGAAGAGCTCCCTACAACAAGGAGTGCATATTGTGGTGGGCACACCTGGCCGACTAGAAGAGATGATTAGCAGTGGTTTTGTTCAACTGACACACTGCAGGTAACTTTCGAAATCACATATTTTCGTTAGACATTTTTTCTTTAGAAATCTTAATCAATTGCAATAAAATATAGCTGACTACCATGGTACAATTATTACGTGTAATTATTGTACCATGTCTGACTACCTTCATAACAGATTTTTTGTGCTGGACGAAGCTGATGCTTTACTTAAGCAAGGATATACCGATTTGATTGAACGTCTTCACAAGCAAATTCCGAAAATTACATCGGATGGCCGGCGCCTGCAAATGGTTGTCTGTTCTGCTACTCTACATGCGTTTGAAGTTAAAAAGATGGCAGATCGTCTGATGCACTTCCCCACTTGGGTAGATCTTAAAGGCGAAGATGCAGTACCAGAAACTGTGCATCATGTCGTTTGCATGGTTGACCCACAAAAGGATACCGCATGGCACAATATTAGACAGCACATACGCACCGATGGTGTACATGCACGCGACAATGTTAATCCACAGAATCCCACGCCTGAGACACTCTCAGAAGCAGTCAAAATACTTAAAGGCGAATATTGCATAGGTGCGATTGAGCAACATAAAATGGATCGTGCAATTATTTTCTGCCGTACTAAGTTGGATTGTGACAATTTGGAAAATTATTTCAAGTCGCGTGGCGGCCAACGATACTCTTGTGTTTGTTTACATGGAGATCGTAGGCCACAAGAGCGCAAGCAAAATTTGGAAATGTTTAAACGTGAACAAGTAAAATTTCTTATTTGTACAGATGTAGCAGCAAGAGGTTTAGATATAACTGGCCTGCCATTTAGTAAGTTAATCCGATATATGTATATTTATAACATTTTTTCTCACAAACCCCACTATCAGTGATAAACGTAACATTGCCTGATGAGAAGTCAAATTATGTTCATCGAATTGGTCGTGTAGGTCGCGCTGAGCGTATGGGTTTGGCTATTAGCTTAGTAGCTTCTGTACCAGAAAAAGTAATAGAATATTTTACCGTTATTTTTTAGTTCATACCATATATTTTTTAACAGGTTTGGTATCACGGAGAATGGTGCCCAACGCGCGGAAAGAAATGCCAGAATACAAACCTTACTGATGTGCGTGGGTGCTGCATTTGGTACAACGAAATGAATGTAAGTACGCTTAGAACGTATTTAAATTGAGTACCAACAGATACATTTTCTCTGACTTTCGATTTCGCCCGATAGTTATTAGGGGAAATAGAGGATCATTTGAATATTACCATTCAACAAGTTGATAAATCATTGTCAGTACCCGTAAATGATTTCGATGGCAAAGTTGTTTATGGGCAAAAGAACTTAAATACCGGCACTGGATATAAGGATCATGTGCAACAGTTGGGACCAGTTGTACGAAAACTAACTGAACTGGAGCTGCAGGCACAATCTTTATTCTTGAAGCGTTTAAAATTTTAAATATACACAAATGATTCGCTATGGAAGTTGTACAACGTACACACAACCCATCTGGCTAACACTATAATACATTAATTAATCGCATTGCTTTTCATTCAAACAATGTGGGAACTATTCGTTTTTTCAGACATACATTCATACTTAAAATGCATAATTACAAGCATAAATTAAAATGGAAATTGCTTACAGCTAATTTGTATTTGTTTTTCAGCTTTCATTTAGTTTAAGGTTGAATCTCTTTTGGCTCTCCTCGATTATAAAATGTCAGAAACAGACTTCTTTTCTCACAATGACTCTTTTGTGCACTCACTGTCATCTTCATCGGCACCCTCCTCGTCTTCTTCATTGAATTGTGTACGCATTTGTTGTACAGAAAGTAATTGTTTGCAAAGTTGATTGCCAAAGGACTCCACGTAGCTGGGACTGATTTTATTTAACAAAGAATATGGCGTTTCATAAACCTCCCCTTCGTCCTCATTTACTTCATTTTTATCAGCATCAATTGTATCAAATCTATTGGCAACCACGCGAAAACCAATACTCGATACTTGCACACAGTATTCCTGACCCTCGATAGTGCGCACGTTCAGGTACACTTTACTCTCGTTGTTGGGCAGTTGTCGGGAGATTTCAATTAGTGCAACATGAGGATTAACATCTCGTATAATCGCAGCTGCTTCCTCCTCCCAGTTAATAATTTCTTCGTCACCATTGTCATAAGTAGGACTAGGAGCGGGGTTGGTATCTGAGGGAATACTCATCTTAATTAAATATCGGCTTTTACACGAAGATGAAAAGGATATCTTATACGGATATCATATGTACATATATGATGCAGTTTTCAGATTTTGCTAGTAAAACGACAGCGATTTCGGCCACATCCAATAATTAGGAAAATTTGCCGAAAAAGTACCAAAGTTTAAAAGACCATACTTAGGGTTTACACCAGACAATTATGAACCAAAAATACAAGATCACACCTTCTTCTTAGTAGCCCGTTATAATCGCATTTAGGAAAAAAGTTAGGCGACTTTGACATTAGCCGTTGTTTACAATTTGGTGGTGGCTTTTAACTGCAATTTTCTTAATTTTCGCTTGTGACAACGTGTGCACACATAACATGATTTATAGAAGAATTTGCATAATAAAAATGATTATTCATGCGTTCAACAATTACGCGTTTGTTTTTTGTTCTCTTCGTTGTTTACTTCTTACAACAAAGATGGCGTCGAGATTTCAACAGCTACAAAATAACTTTTTTCTTTCTTTCGGGAAAGCGTGATCTGTGTCTTTCGTTCAGCTGAAATTAGTCAAGAACGTAAACGTACCGGTACGTAAAACCGAGTCAGCTGACACGATCTGTCATACCAGAGCGCCATGTAAATGAAAACTCAACATCGCAGAATTTTTCTGTAGCTGTAGCCCGTAGCGCTGAAATCTGCGGAATTTAGATTTTTCCGTGTCAGCTGATTTCTTTCTTTTATAGGTGGTTGCCACTTCGTCAGTTTTGCAGATGGTAAACAAGTTATAATTTCCTATTCAAAATACGTTTAAAATATTTGAAATTTGCCATTGAATAAGGTTTTTTGTTGAAAACTAAGTAGATTATATTTAGCTACCATGTATTGTAGCACGAAAAATTGTATTTGAAAATGTAAGTTTATGAAAAGGCATTGATGAGTGGCAACACTGTAGTAAACAACACTGAGGGCTCCAGTAATCGACAAAATTCTGCGTATACAGACTGCGTTTAAGTATACGTTCTGCGTTCTTGACTAATTTCAGCTTTACCGGCACTGGATATAAGGATCATGTGCAACAGTTGGGACCAGTTGTACGAAAACTAACTGAACTGGAGCTGCAGGCACAATCTTTATTCTTGAAGCGTTTAAAATTTTAAATATACACAAATGATTCGCTATGGAAGTTGTACAACGTACACACAACCCATCTGGCTAACACTATAATACATTAATTAATCGCATTGCTTTTCATTCAAACAATGTGGGAACTATTCGTTTTTTCAGACATACATTCATACTTAAAATGCATAATTACAAGCATAAATTAAAATGGAAATTGCTTACAGCTAATTTGTATTTGTTTTTCAGCTTTCATTTAGTTTAAGGTTGAATCTCTTTTGGCTCTCCTCGATTATAAAATGTCAGAAACAGACTTCTTTTCTCACAATGACTCTTTTGTGCACTCACTGTCATCTTCATCGGCACCCTCCTCGTCTTCTTCATTGAATTGTGTACGCATTTGTTGTACAGAAAGTAATTGTTTGCAAAGTTGATTGCCAAAGGACTCCACGTAGCTGGGACTGATTTTATTTAACAAAGAATATGGCGTTTCATAAACCTCCCCTTCGTCCTCACTTACTTCATTTTTATCAGCATCAATTGTATCAAATCTATTGGCAACCACGCGAAAACCAATACTCGATACTTGCACACAGTATTCCTGACCCTCGATAGTGCGCACGTTCAGGTACACTTTACTCTCGTTGTTGGGCAGTTGTCGGGAGATTTCAATTAGTGCAACATGAGGATTAACATCTCGTATAATCGCAGCTGCTTCCTCCTCCCAGTTAATAATTTCTTCGTCACCATTGTCATAAGTAGGACTAGGAGCGGGGTTGGTATCTGAGGGAATACTCATCTTAATTAAATATCGGCTTTTACACGAAGATGAAAAGGATATCTTATACGGATATCATATGTACATATATGATGCAGTTTTCAGATTTTGCTAGTAAAACGACAGCGATTTCGGCCACATCCAATAATTAGGAAAATTTGCCGAAAAAGTACCAAAGTTTAAAAGACCATACTTAGGGTTTACACCAGACAATTATGAACCAAAAATACAAGATCACACCTTCTTCTTAGTAGCCCGTTATAATCGCATTTAGGAAAAAAGTTAGGCGACTTTGACATTAGCCGTTGTTTACAATTTGGTGGTGGCTTTTAACTGCAATTTTCTTAATTTTCGCTTGTGACAACGTGTGCACACATAACATGATTTATAGAAGAATTTGCATAATAAAAATGATTATTCATGCGTTCAACAATTACGCGTTTTTTTTTTTGTTCTCTTCGTTGTTTACTTCTTACAACAAAGATGGCGTCGAGATTTCAACAGCTACAAAATAACTTTTTTCTTTCTTTCGGGAAAGCGTGATCTGTGTCTTTCGTTCAGCTGAAATTAGTCAAGAACGTAAACGTACCGGTACGTAAAACCGAGTCAGCTGACACGATCTGTCATACCAGAGCGCCATGTAAATGAAAACTCAACATCGCAGAATTTTTCTGTAGCTGTAGCCCGTAGCGCTGAAATCTGCGGAATTTAGATTTTTCCGTGTCAGCTGATTTCTTTCTTTTATAGGTGGTTGCCACTTCGTCAGTTTTGCAGATGGTAAACAAGTTATAATTTCCTATTCAAAATACGTTTAAAATATTTGAAATTTGCCATTGAATAAGGTTTTTTGTTGAAAACTAAGTAGATTATATTTAGCTACCATGTATTGTAGCACGAAAAATTGTATTTGAAAATGTAAGTTTATGAAAAGGCATTGATGAGTGGCAACACTGTAGTAAACAACACTGAGGGCTCCAGTAATCGACAAAATTCTGCGTATACAGACTGCGTTTAAGTATACGTTCTGCGTTCTTGACTAATTTCAGCTTTCATGCCAGACAATATTGTCAGCAGTGTTGCCGTTTTAGCCCTTTGGTGGCTAAATTTGGCTACCAAATTCTTTTTTTGGCCACAAAAATTTGAAATTGCCCCTAGCCCTTTTCAAAATTTATTCATCATTGACATTAAAATTTTTTATATGATTTTCATGAATTTATCTCTTCGCTCATAAAGCGAACGCCTTTCCTTTAAGGCAAATAAACTGTTGTTGTTGTTGTTGTAGCAGCACGTAGTCCCCGAATTGGTTGGTTGTTTATTCATCTTCCCCATCTGACTCCTCCAACCTTAGGCCCAGGAAGCGAGCAGTCTCGATAGGTTGAGTCCACAACGCTTCGGGTGTCAGATGGGTGGGATATGTAGGGCATGCGAACAAGTGTGTGGTGTTGTATGGACCAGTTCCGCATGCTGGGCAGGTGTCAGCGATCTCTGGGTCTAATCTGATTCTGTATGAATTTAAGCGGCTGCACCAGCCAGATCTGAGTTGAGCTAGCGTGGTTCTGGTTTCGCGCGGGAGTTGGAGTTCGCTCATATCGATGGGAGGCGGTCGGCCACCGAGGACTATGTTTTCGTGGCGTCCTCGTGTAGCGGAGATGACTGCTTCGCGATGCAGGTTGTTGATTCCCTCAAGGTATGCCTCGCGGCTCAGTGGTGAATTAAGATGTTGGTCGATGTCTGCTTCTAGATGACTGAGGTGTCTCCTTACGTGTCTTGGTGGTTCTGCTCTCAATGTCGACTGTATTTTGGGTGAGTTGTTCTGTGACAGCCTAGCAGGAACTGTTTTGACAGCAGCATATTGTGATCCTTTACCCGGAGCATGAAGTCTCGTCGTGTAGGTGTTGTTCGGAGGACATAAGGAGACATCCTGTCGCGGTTCGTAGAGCGGCATTTTGGCATGTCTGAAGGTTTTTCCACTGCGTGTCACTCGTGCCTACTGTCCACACAGGGGCGGCATAGTTTGCAACGGACCGGCCGATCGCTTTATATGTCACAAGCAGAGTTTCTTTATCTTTTCCCCAAGTGCTGCCGGCGAGCGACTTGAGCACTTTATTTCTACTTCGCAGTTTGTTGCAAACTGTGGTGGTGTGTGCCGAGAAGGACATGAGACTGTCGAACGTGACGCCTAGTATCTTTGGGTGGTTGACTGTCGGAATCTTGACTCCGCCAACGAACACGTTCAGTTCGAGCCTCACCTCTTTTGTCCACGTGGTAAAGAGTATAGCTGTTGACTTAGCGGCCGAATTTGTAAGCTGCGCGCTGTGAAAAATCGGGACACGTCCTCGAGGTAGCGGTTGAGCAGTGTGCACATGCCGTCGATGTTGTTGCCCGTTGCCATGATGGAACAGTCATCCGCGTATGAGACTAAGGAGACTCCCTGAGGTGGAGGTGGGAGTTTCGCTATGTATAGGTTAAACAGGATCGGTGATAGTACCCCGCCTTGTGGTACACCCTGCTTAATCCTACGTGGCTTTGATGTTTTGTTTCTGAATACAACAGATGATTGCCTCCCGCAGAGGTAACTAACAATCCAACGTTTTGTGTGCGGCGGTAGGGTGGACGAGATGATGTCTTCTATAAGTGTTGCATGATTAACGGTGTCGAAGGCCTTTGATAGGTCTAGTGCCACTAGGATGGTGCGGGCGCAGGGGCGCTTTTGGTTCAAACCGTCAGTTATTTGCGCCGTGATGGTGTTTAATGCAGTGGTGGTGCTGTGTAGCTTCCTGAATCCATGCTGATGTGAGGCAAGATGCAGGTGTTGAGTCAGTTGCGGGAGGAGTAGCGTCTCTAGGGTTTTGGCCACCGGGGAGAGGAGTGTGATCGGTCTGTAGGATTCACCTAATTCCGCGTTCTTCCCAGGTTTTTGCAGGGGGATTACTCGCCCGTTTTTCCATATCTCTGGGATGGTGTGTGTGGCTAGTGAGGCGTTTAATAGATTGGTGAGGTATTCGACTCCCGGGGCATCCAATTGCTTTAGCATCAGCATGGAGATGCCATCTGAGCCGACCATTTCGATGCCTTGGCCTTACGAATCGCGTCTTGTACTTCGTTGGGTGTGAATGTTGGTGGTGTGTCAGTTGCTCGGATGTTGTGTGCTTTGCGGAGTGTGCTGCGTTGGCTTATGCTCCTCGCAGGGTGTGCAATAAATTGTCGGCAGAATTCACGCGCGCACTTCTTGGAGTCGGTGTGAATTTCGTTGCCAAATTTGATGGCCGTGTGGTCGTTATACTTCGTCGGATTCGAGAGGGACTTTACAGTAGTCCATAGCTTGCTTACGCCCTCTTGAAGGTTGCATGATTTGAGGTGCTCCCACCATTTATTTCTCTTGTGGTTGTTTACGAGGCGCTTGATCTCAGCGTTAAGATCCTTGATGCTGATCTTCGGGATTGGCTCGCCTGGTTCGGTCACGGACGTCAGCGAGTCTTGCCGCTTCGGTCGGAAAGCCTGGTCGGATCTCCGGTATGCGTCCGGCTGGGATGAAGCGGGCAGCTGCCGCGTTTAGGACAGTGCGGAATTTACGCTCGGCTATGCGAGCGTCTGGTGGAGTTGGTAGGGCACCTATGTGGGTGTTCACGTAGTCTCTGAAGCCGTCCCAGTTGGCCTTTTTGATGTTGACATAGGTACGGCGTTCGGAGCAAACAAAGTCGTTGGGCGGTCAATAGATAGTATGATGGGAAGGTGGTCGGAGGACAACGAGATCATGGCTCGCCATGTGGTGCAGTTGATTAAGTTTGCACTTGCGATAGATAAGTCAGGCGAGCTGCTGCAAGTGTCTGTGAGTCTCGTTGGGCATCGTCATTCAGGCAGCAGAAGGTGGAGTCATCAATTTGCTCTGACAGCGCTGTACCCCGTTGGTCGTTGCCGGGTTGGAGTGCCAGAGCTCGTGATGGGCATTGAAGTCGCCTATCACTAGCGTGTTATCTCCGATGAGTAGGGGGCTGATATCTGGACGATATCCTGGCGTACAACTGGTGATGGGTGGGATGTAGACGTTGATGATTTTCAGATCGGTGTGTCCTGAAGTAACGGCTATACCCTGGCATTCGATGAAGAGGTCGGCGCTGTCGATTGCAGGCGTGACGCTTCTATATTGTACTAGAGTGGTGGATGATAAAAGCGATGCCTCCTCCTCTGTCGCGTAGGCGGTCTTTGCGGATTACGTTGTATCCGTCGCAGGTGAGAAGGTTAGAACCGCTGCGGAGCCTTGTTTCTTGTACTGCCGCGATTTTGATGTTATGCCTCGACATGAAGTCGGTCACCTCTGGGATTTTGCCTTGGAGGCCGTTGATGTTGATGTGCATAATGGCAATGGTACTAGGTTGGTTTGTTCGGGCCGCCGGTGTAAGTGGAGACTGGTTTTGTTGTGAAGGTGGTATTGTTTGGAGGGCGGTATGGCGGGGGTGTGTGGTGTGGCCGCCGAGGTCGTGTTTGGTGGCCGGGAGCAGCAGGGGGCGACGTAGGCGCTGGAGTGGTCGCGTAGCCTTCTCAGCCTCGAACAGCTGCGGAAGTGACACCAGCCCTCGCACCTGTTGCATTGAACGGATGCTACGTTGGCGCGGATCTGGGCTGCACATACCGTGCATGTCCAGATCCGAGTTTGGGGTTGTTCATTTAGTCTGTGGTGGCTTTCAGATTGCTGGTCCGGCTGATGTGTAGTTGCTCGCTCTGGCGTTCGAGGTTGCAGATACGTAGGGTTAGCTTGCTGAGTGGGCGAGGGTGTTGGTGGTTGGGAGCAGGGAGCCAGATAGTTGGGTAACCGGTCCCGTGTGCTATTTAGGCCTGAACAATTGCGGAAATGGCACCATCCTTCACAGCCACTGCATTGAACGGACGTGGCGTTGCCATGTATGCGGTTGTTGCATACACAGCACAGCCAGACTTGCCTGTTGGTGGTGCTAGGTTGTTGCCGCTCTTGAGTTGCGGGATGTGCATGTGGGTGTGGTTGCGTACGTTGCCCTCTGGTATGCATTTGCATTGCTGTGTAATGTTGCATTTGGTGTGATGCGTTGAGGTTATGTGATTGCATTTGCGTTGCTGAGTAATGTTGCGTTTGGTGTGATAAGTTGAGGTTATGTGTGTTTTGTTGCCGGGGTGCATGTTGCTGTCGGGTGTTGTTTGGTTCGCCTGGCTGCTGGTTGTGCGTTGCGGTGGTTACAGGCTGGCAACAGGCTGCGATGTAGTTTGCTTGCCATTCTCTGTGGCTGTTGAGGCCTGAGCACTGTCTGAGATGGCACCATCGATTGCAATTTGTGCAGCGCACCGATATAGAGCGGTGGTGAATTCTGAGTTCGCAGACACTGCACGTGTAAGGTCCAGGGTTTTTTTCGATTCCGGCGCGGACGAGGAGAATACGGAGCAGAGTTGCCGGAAGGTCCTGCTCCGATGATGAAAAATTGTGAATTAGGGGATGTATGCTGAAGTGATGGTCCTTGGCCGGAGTGACCGGGTCGATCTGGTGAACGTAGAACCGACCATCGTGAGATCGCAAATAAACTGTTCATTGTGTTCGCTAGCTTAAGTGGTGGAAAAAGTTTGTTTATCGGTTGCTTCTTTTACCTTTAAGTAACGCAGAAGTTGAAAGGACGTTTTCTATAATAAATTTCGTTAAAAATAAGCACAGAAATAAAATGAATTTTGCAATGTTAAACGCTTTATTAACTGTAAGATATGGCTTAAAAAATGTACAGAAATGTTGTCATGATTTTGATTTTACAGATGATATCGTCAGGTTAATGAGAAATGAACAAAATTGTAACGACGAAGAATCGCTTAGCGATGATAGTATTGATATAGATATAAATATTTAATGTGTTAAAAAAATTTTTATAGATTAAATTATTTTACTATGAGTTCATTAAATGAATACTCTTTCGTTTGTTTGATACATACAGCGTCGGACAATAATAAAGCACCGACATTTTAATTCTTTGTAAATTATAACATAACATTTTAAAAATTTCTTTTACAAATGGATATTTTTCGAAGCATAGTTTGAAATTATTTAAGCTATTTAGTATTGTCCGACACTGTATATAGATATGATTCTAGTACTTATGTATTCTTAATGTGATCTCATTTTTTTGTTTATGTAAGAAATTAATTTTTAAACTGTACATACATATGTATATCTATGTTTTTTACGTTTCTGGGCCGTTATCTTATCCATTAACGATTTAACTTTACTTTAAAATAGGTACGTTGGCGGCCCTTAATATGCTTTATGTGTTATGGGCTGTTTTTGCTTATGCGTAAAAGCACATTTAGCGCATTTAGCTCTAAATGCTACTCTAAATGTACATTTATCCATACAAAATTCGTCACCTAAATGCAACTAAATGCAACTCCATTTTTGCATTAAGAATCTAAATGCTAAAAGCAACCCTGTGATCTTCCAAAATTTCCACGATTCGACCATGGTTTAATGAGAAAAACTGGCAACATTGCTTTTTCGAGTATACAGTCGCTAGTTGCGTTTCAGTGATCGCCGATCGAGATTTCATTTATTATTTTACATTATTTGGATAAAGAAAAGTTACGCAAATTCAACATCGATATGATGCTGATAGAAATCTGGATTAATTTGTGATCAACTCTGTTTGTTTTGTTTCCTAATTAAGTGTGGAAATTATAATTGATAGCGCCGACAAATGAATATATACACAAACAAATGTTCGGTTATGGTGAGAATTTATCGTAATAGATACGGATCTGAATAAGCGACTGGAACAGGGCTGTTTGTCGAAAGCATACGATTTCGAACTCGCGTAAATGTACATTTGCTAAATGCGGTAGCATGAACGCTCTTCGAAAACATATGTTCGAAAGTGCTAAATGTTGCATTTTAAATGCAGCAAAAATGCTGCATTACACAACAAGTTTTTTTGTTGAATAAAATATTAATTCTTTCCAGAGTTCATTGTTTTTCTATATCATTACTTATAGAAAATGTTTGCGTGTATACTTATATATTTATATGTAGGTAAAAAAATTTAGCTACCATTTTTAGCCACAACGACGATTTTTAGCTCTTTTTTAGTCCTTTTTTAGCCTGAATTTAGCTACCGCTAAAAAGTTTCGCGGCAACACTGATTGTCAGTAGCCCGTTTCTGTAACTTTTCTCTACCGATTATTTCTCTGGTAGAGAAAATACGTCACTCTCACCTACTAATTAGCCAAGAACGATAGAATACAAGATTGCACATTCCCGCAGAATCATGATTCAATCATGCCCTTAGGGCCGGTTACTCAATGTCTGGTTAACACAAATCTCCGGTTAAACATTGTTATCGACGTTTTCGACTCCATTCATATAACAGGGAGTCGGTAACGTCGATAACGATGTTTAACCAGAGATTAGTGTTAGCCAGACTTTGAGTAACCGGCCCTTAGAGCGGTAGCGAAAACAGCTGATACCATTTCATCG
>NW_016166611.1:6910-9354 GCF_001687245.7 Rhagoletis zephyria | reverse complement strand
CACGGTGCAGCGAACAAAGGTGGCGCCGTCAGTGGTACCGCTACTTTGGTTTTGCCGATTTTGACAGTTGTGGTAACTTGTAAATAAACCTTTGTTTATAAATCAGCGACAAAGAGAATTTTAATTATAAGTGAAAAATCGGTTTAAATGGTGTTAATTTGCAATTTGTGAGTGATTTTTGAGTTGAAGACGGCATAAAACTAATAAAATGAAGTGCCGTGTTTTAAATTTCGACAACCGTCAAGATGCGAGATGCGTAGATGCAAGTGTAGCGCTGCGACGAATGGCTGCATTTTGTGTACATAGGGCACGGAAAAGCCGATCTCGAAATGTATCTTTATTATTATATTGACAGCATTTCGTAACAATGACTTCGCTTCTGCTCCAAGCATCCTCCTTAACTGCCATACCTAAACAAAAGCGTTGGGTGGAGCGGTTTCTGACGCGTAGCGTTAACGCCGAAGTGCCATACCTAAACAAAAGCGTCAACGCTACGTCAAATGCAGAAATAACACCAACAATAAGCATAGGTTTGTTTGTGTGTAACACGAAAATGACAGTTTCGCCGTTTTCTGCAGCCAACTTCAATGCCTAACGCCCTGTCAAAATCGGATTTTCCAACCGCTCAGCGTTGACGCCGCGTTGTTTCGGTATGCTTCATACAAATTGTATGGGCATGAGAATTTTTTGACAGTCAGACAACGCTGACGCTTTTGTTTAGGTATGGCAGTTAGTGCCGGTTACTCAATGTCTGGTTAACACTAATCTCCGTTTAAACATCATTATCGACGTGTTCGGCTCCATGCATATAACATGGAGTCGGTAACGTCGATAACGATGTTTTACCGGAGATTAGTGCTAACCAGACATTGAGTAACCGGCCCTTAAAAAGTTAACTAATCAATCCCGCCGAGATGCTGCCTTTGCAGCAGATAAACCTTTGTTTACAAATCAGCGAAAGAGAAATTTGAGTTATAAGTGAAAAATCAGTTTAAGGGCCGGTTACTCAATGTCTGGTTAACACTAACTTGCGGTTAAACATCGTTATCGACGTTACCGACTCCCTGTTATATGCATGGAGTCGAAGACGTCGTTAACGACGTTTAACCGCAGATTAGTGTTAACCAGACATTGAGTAACCGGCCCTTAATCGTGTTAATTTGCAATTTGTGAGTGATTTTTGAGTTGAAGACTGCGTAAAAACTAGTACAATGAAGTTCTGTGTGTTAAATTGCGACAACCGTCAAGACGCAAGAAGCGTAGATGCAAGAGTAGCGCTGGGACTAGGGTTGTTCGACTTCACTAGAAAGTCGACTTTCGACTTTCCGATCGACTCTTTACAGTCGACCTTAAAAGTCGACCGATCCACGAAGAAAAGTCGACTTTGTTCGACTTTTCTCGACTTTTTTAATAAAAATAAAATGTATTAAGTACACTCTGCATTTAACTCATATATTAGCTATAAATATAATAGGCTGTTTTTGCTTACGCGTAAAAGCACATTTAGCGCATTTAGCTCTAAATGCTACTCTAAATGTACATTTATCCATACAAAATTCGTCACCTAAATGCAACTAAATCCATTTTTGCATTAAGGATCTAAATGCTAAAAGCAACCCTGTGATCTTCCAAAATTTCCACGATTCGAACATGGTTTAAAGAGAAAAAGTGGCAACATTGCTTATTCGAGTATACAGTTGCTAGCTGCGTTTCAGTGATCGCCGATCGAGATTTCTTTTATTTTGCATTACATATTTGGATAAAGAAAAGTTAAGCAAATTCAACATCGATTTGATGCTGATAGAAATCTGGATGAATTTGTGATCAACTCTGTTTGGTTTGTTTCCTAATTAAGTGAGGAAATTTTAATTGACAGCACCGACAAATGAATATATACACAAACAAATGTTCGGTTATGGTTAAAACAATTCAAGTTTTTGTAGTGAATTTTTGGTTTGAAATTTATTTTTTCCTTTTCAGTAGGGTTTTTGCACATATCTTCTGCGTGAGAATTGATCGTAATATATACGCATCTAAATAAGAGACTGGAACACGGCTGTTTCTCAAAAGCATACGATTTCGAACTCGCGTAAATGTACATTTGCTAAATGCTATAGCATGAACGCTTCTTCGAAAACATATGTTCGAAAGTGCTAAATGTTGCATTTTAAATGCAGCAAAAACGCTGCATAAGAGTCAGAATACGCCAAAAATATCATAATTTACTAGTGGTCTTTAGAATAATCTGTAATTTAGTGAAATTCAATGCTAGGTAAAAAAACAGACACTAAAGGATTTCAAAAAATTTTTAAAATTGTTCCAGTTATACAGCATGAAAATGTTATATTACATTTACATTGAGCCCAAATGCGTCATTTGGGCGAGAAACCTCAAATGCGAGGCCAAATCACGCATTTCTCCATACAAATTCACATTTCCAGAAT
>NW_016166611.1:0-5163 GCF_001687245.7 Rhagoletis zephyria | reverse complement strand
AATAAATCTTTGAAATTTGTGTGTAAAAATTGTTAATTTATACAAGAGCTTTACATATTTTTAGTTTAATCAAAGAATAATTGCCTTTTTGTGTCAAAAAGCGTTAACAATATAATAAATGTAGTGTTTGTTTACATACATTTTGTTTTTGTCTTCCCTTTTCATTTGATGAGAAGTCAAAGCAAATGCGGATCAAGCAGTGTAAACACCTTTGAATGACTGATTTCAAATGACGCATTTGGGTCCAATGTAAATGTAATATTAGTTGTGAGGGTTTTTAAAAATTATATTTTTGAAAAATAATTTAAAAATTTTCAAATTTTCACAAAAAAAATAATTCTAAACATATTTTGAATGGATATTTGGTAATTACGGACAACTTTTTGAAAAATGTGGCCCTTCCGATGGAACAGAATTGGCGGGTATTGGTAGAAATATAAGTGCCACTTTATAAGCATGGATAAATATGGGAGTAGCCCAGACAGCTAGTGGATTGGGACTATCCACACGACTAATGTCGCATATTAACTGGAATCCTACCAGCAACGTTTTTAGCGGTGTTTAAAATGCTGTACCTTACGGATTGGTCAAATTCGAACCAAAAACTGTCTGTAGAAACTTACATAAACTCATGCTGAAAAACTTTCTTGCATGAAATTTTTAAAATAAATACCTATGTTTATCTTACCTCATTATTAACTGAAGATTGTGGAGACAAACGCTTAACAAATTTGAGAAATTTGTTTTCGTATAGTAATTTTATGCGCTGCTCTTAAATGATTTGACAATGTTGTTGTACTGTCATTAAAATTCATTTCTCTACCACACTTTTCAAATTTCACTTCAGTTTTATTGGCATTTTTTTTAAATACGACCAAACGTCAGTTTTTATTTGCAAACAAATTAAAAAAAGTCGAGAGTCGAAAGTGAAAAGTCGACTTCAGTCGACTTCCATAAACTGAAAGTCGATCACTAGAATTCGACTTTCAGGAGTAAAAAGTCGATTCTGGTCGAAAGTCGAAGTCGACTTTGCCATCCCTAGCTGGGACGAATCGCTGCATTTTTTGTACATAGGGCACGGCAAAGCCGTTCCCGAAATTTTTCTCTATAATTATATTAACAGCATTTCCTCACAATAATTTTGTTTCTGCTCCCCGCAGCCTCCATTAGCAAGTTAACTAATCAGTCCCGCAGAGATGCTGCTGCAGTTTTCTGCAGCAGCCTTAATTGCAGAGCAATAGAGTGCACTAAAACGTTTGCTGAAGCAGCCTCAATTGCAAAGCAATGGAGTGCACTACAATGTTCACTGTTCTCTAATAGATTAGGCGAAAAATGCAATATTTTCGCATTTAGCCAAGGCGCATCAATTACAGGTGATAGCGATAGAAGCTATGCTTTTTCTTATGAGCAGGCTTGTGTCAAATTATCGTCTGTTTTGCTTTATTTACATCTCCGCGTATACATACACATATACGTCTATATATACTAGAGATGGGCACGGGCCGGAATATTTGCTGTCAGCACGAACTCGTACGGGCCTGGGCGTTCAGTAAAATTTCATAAAAGCACGAAAAGGCACGAAAAAGCCCGTTGCTAATATTAAAAATTTAGATGAGCTTTTGTTTTTATACAAAAAAAATAGTACATATTTAAAACTCTTTTGATAAAAGAAAAGCAAAAAAAAAGTATTTGGAAACCGATAGAAAATATATGATACTTAGTAGTTTTGTTTACATACATATCTGTACATAAAATACCTTCCACTTTTTCTACTTCCCAGAAAATATATTATAAAAATCTTTGATGTAAAATATTGATTCGCTTAAGTAAATATACATATGGACATAAACACAAAATTAAAAATATGTACATATGTATACATACAATAAAAGTTGGCTCTTTATTTCCTGGCTGGGGCGTGTCCCGTCGTGCCGGGCCGGGCCCCACTAAAATTCTTAACATGCGGGCTTATGCGTGTTTTTGAAAGTTGATTTTGCACTCGTGCCGGGCCGGGCCTGAAAATTTAGGCCCGTGCCCATCTCTAATATATACCCTGCAAACAAATGCTCCCGAAATCTTTAAAAGTGTCGGAAATTTGTTACGATTCTTTTAGAAATCTTTAAAGAAAAACATATGAAGCAGTTGACAAGAACTAGTAAAGAAATTTCTGTACGATTTCTTAAAGGAAATTATAAAAAAAATTGTGAAACCTTTCAGAATTCTATGAAATCCTGGTATGCAGGGTATACATATACATACGAATATGAATAGATAAAGAAGATGTTGATGACACGAGGAGTTCATACCAACGGTAAATATTGTTTTTGTACGATTGCTACAACCTGTAGTTGTTGAATCATGGCATTTAGCAAAATTAAAACACGTTGTTCGCAGTAAAGTGAACTGCTTTGGCTGTTTCAACTCGTTCTTCTTTTCGCTCTATTCTTTGTTTACTTGTGGTACACAAATGTCAACGCCCAGGACATCGGAATCTTGTATTCTATCATTCTTGTATAGACAGTAGCCAACCTTTTTGGGTTGTTGTTGTGGCCATATTCACTCCTGGGGAAGGCACGGGGTTGTGTGCTGCTATTTAATGGCCTTCCTCAGAATTTTTCTTAGATTTCAGGGTTGTGCGCTGCATTATTATTAGATAAATAAAATTAAGCATTTGACAAATCTTGATCTTATTAAAAGACAGTTATAAATGGTGCAGTAATTAAACAAATGCATAAGATGAATCCAAAATATGAATACCAAAATCTAAAAAATTATGTACAGCAATATAAAATATATATTTAAATACTTTAGTATCCTTCCGTCTTGTTTCTATCACCGAATCAAATAAAGGTTTGGTAAGTAAATGTGTACATTTTGTACTAAGCAATAATAAAATAGTAAAATGATATAATAATGCTCTAATAACCAAAGACATTAGTAAAACAAGCTTTAAAATTTTAAGGAAGTGATGAAGTTATTATTTTTTCATTTAAAAAATTTTATTACTCTGGGCCTATACCAATGAGTAGAAAAGTGCTATGGTGAAAAAAAACTTTTTACTATGGTAAGAAAATTTTACATTTCTGCTGTGTCAATTCGTAACTTTTTACTGCTGGAAATTTTGGACAGTTGCTCTGGTGCAAAAGAGATTAAGCAATTAAACTGCAGCAATTANTTTGGACAGTTGTTCTGGTGCAAATGAGATTAAGCAATTAAAATGCAGCAATTATATAAAAAAAAAAGTAACAAATTCTTCTAGAACTGAAAGACATGCGTTTATTAAACAAAAAACACTTCAAAACCGTCAGGTAGGTGTGATTCTTGCTCGGCGCGGCTTTTTCTTGCTAAAATCAAATAGATGCTTACGAATTCGCCGCGATATGTTACGATTCGCCCCGTGCATTATAACCAAGGTATAATTTGGTACTACCAGCACGAGGATTAAGAAATTTTAAAGATCACTTCACTAAAAGCGGAAAAGTACATTTAAACGAAATTATATTCACTTAAATAAATATTTAGCATGGAAGCGATTTATTTGAATCAAGTTAAGAGAAACAAATGGCAGAATATCTGTTTGTGTATACGTTCATTTGTCAGTGCTACCAAACCGTGCAGCAAATTATCAGTAAAACAAAGTAAACAGAGCAGATCATAAATTGAACCAGATCTATATCAGGATCATATATTGTTGTTGTAGCAGCAGTGCTCAACCCCCCAGTTTTGTCATGTGTCGTCGTCTTCATCCTCCGACTCTGTGAGCCTGAGGCCGAGAAAGCGGGCTGCGTCGATAGGCGCGGTCCAGAGCGATTCTGGTGTCAGGGTCGTAGGGTTGGAGGTGCACGTGAAGAGGTGCTGGGTGTCGTGGGGACCTTGCCCACATGCAGGGCATGTGTATGCCACTTGTGTGTTCAGCCGAGAGAGGTAGCTGTTGAGTCGGTGAAACCACCCAGAACGGAGTTGTGCTAGGGTGCACCTGGTCTCTCTCGGCAGCTCTATTTCTTCTGGATCTATGGGCGGCGGTCGACCGCCCAAGACGATGTTGTCATTACGCGTACTGAGGCTCGTTCTGACCGCATCGCTGTGTAGGCTGTTGAGCGCCGCTCTGTATGTTGCTGCGTCGAATGGATGGTCTACGTACGGCTCAATGTCCGCTTTCCAGTCATGCAGGTGTCGTCTCACGTGTCGTGGGGGCGGTTCGTTACGAAGCAAGGCATTGTTGGGGTGATTCCCTCGGTGACAGCCTACGAGGTATTGCTTCGACAGCATGGTGTTGTGCTCTTTCACCGCCAGCATCTGGCTTTCTTCATGTAGGTGATGCTCGGACGACATGAGATGACAACCTGTAGCCGTACGTAGAGCTGCATTCTGGCAGGTTTGGAGGTTCCTCCATCGGGTGTCGCTTGTCCCCGCCGTCCACACTGGTGCCGCGTAGTTAGCCACTGACCGGCCGATTGCCTTGTAGGTCGCGAGCAGGGTTTCTTTATTGGCTCCCCAGGTGCTGCCGGCTAGCGATTTTAGGACTTTGTTCCTGGCTCGCAGTTTGTTGCATGTGGCTGTGGCGTGCGCGGAGAAGGAGAAGAGGCTATCGAACGTCACTCCTAGGATTTTAGGGTGGTTGGTCGTCGGTATTTTGGCGCCATCGACGAAGACGTCCAGTTCTAGCCCCACCTCCTTGGTCCAGGTTGTAAAAAGTGTGGCGCTGGATTTTGCGGCGGAGATTTGGAGGTTCCCTGCGGTAAAGAAGTTTGAAAGATCGGTGAGATAGTCGGTTATTTGTTCGCAAAGTCTGTCTATGTTGGGGCCAGTTGCCATTATTGTGCAGTCATCGGCGTAGCTTACCAAGTTTACTCCTGCTGGCGGCGGAGGGAGTTTGGCCATGTAAAGATTAAACAGTGTCGGGGAGAGTACGCCGCCTTGGGGGACCCCCTGTTTAATTCTACGCGGCTTAGACTTGGCGTTTCGGAATTCGACCGATGACTGACGACCACACAGATAGCTGGTTATCCACCGTTTCGTCCGAGCTGGAAGCGACGAGTCCAGGATGTCTTGGCAGAGGGTCGCGTGGTTCACCGTGTCGAAAGCTTTCGACAGGTCCACAGGGACTAGGACCGTCCTATCACAGGGTCGACGATGGTTCAGACCCTCGCTAATCTGTGTGGT
>NW_016166610.1:0-23754 GCF_001687245.7 Rhagoletis zephyria | reverse complement strand
CAGTTGGCTGTCAAGTCGACTTAACAAAAAGTCTTGATCGGCTCTTTCCCCGTTGGAACTCACGCGATAGGTAAGGCTGTGCTGCAGTTTGAGAGACACTGTAACATTGTAGAGGTTGCCCTGTTAAAGATCACGTGATTTTGAGAGATAAACACTCCTAAATCGATGAAATGCAACTTAGCCAGTGATTTCTCCTCATCACCCTGGCCACTCCGGCAGTATTGACACGATTTGATTTTCAGTTTATCACGTGGATACTTATCGGACCATGATCAGGGCGACCACGCATCAAAAGCGAGAGATGTGGCTTTGCAAGCACAATGAGCCCTTTAGTCTGCTTCCAATCAACTCTGTGGTCTAGCTTATCAAATCGGCACCCTTGCTGCTTTCCGTAATGTCACTGTACCCTGGTCTTAATATAGATAGAGGGCAGGTATTCCAGTTATAAGAACAACATCGGTGAGCTCAATATGCTCTAACTAACACTTGGCTATCAGAGTAGATGCTTAAAACCTTAAGCTGTGTATCGACTACTTCTTTAACGACAGTTCCTACGGCCTGTAAAACGCTTTAGTAGTTAGTCAGGAAGTTTGAACTTGATGTTGATAAAAAGCTAGTGGCGAATAACCCACCGCCAACCTTCCCATCAAGCTTTGACCCATCCATGAAAAAGTTATTTCCATTCAACCATTTGGGGTAGTTTCTGTAGATAAAAGACTGCTTGGGGTCATTTCAAAAGCGCATTGCTGTATAATCGAAGACAAAATCAAAACATTTTAGAGTGTTTAGGCGCTGAGCTCATTAAGCATCCGGTTACCCTAAGTCTGTTGCAGCCCGCGCTGAGGGAAATTTCGTCTGTAATGCCATCAGACATTATGTTCAGAAAAAAAAAATGGTTCTCTTTTTTTATAAAGCAATCGGATTGAGCCAAGAGCTTGTGTGAGCAAATCAAATTTTTGGCAGCAAATGTCAGTTACGCGGTTTTGCAGAATGACGATACGCGGTTTTGTACTTTAAACGACGATATGTAAGTAAATAGTGTGGACAATTGCAGCTTGTGGAATCAGAAAATAAAGATTTTATAATTCTTAGAATAGTCTATATTCTAGGTAACGACGTGTATGTATACATACATACCTATGTATATACATATACATATGTAATAAATATACTGTAGCCTATAAAACCGTCATTATTATTTGCCTTACGGTTTTTTTAGTTTTTTTTAACTTTGAAACAGTTCCAAATGTATCAAATTTCAAACTCAAAGAATTGGCATAACAACAAAATGCATAAAACCATATTACACGATTATATCTCAGCATGTACTACATATGTATGTATGTATGTATGCATGTGCCTGGTTATGCTGTTTGCATGCATTTCTATACAATTAAGAGGCACATTTTCTACTCGCAGACGCATAAAGCAAATGCGAATACGCATGAAATCGATTTGCAGCGAGGCAAATACACTTCAATTGTTGACAAGTGCATCGACGCATGCGCACCCGACTACAAGAAGCGCACAAACGCTAGAACTCATACATACCTACATAAGTAATATAGTGCATGTGCCAAGAATAATAGAATATTTTTTTTTTATGTATTTACATACACTGTCCTATAAATATTCAGTTACAAAACCATTTTTTTAATGCGTCAGTGCGTACTTCTGTGGAAATATCGGCCAAGCGGCAATAATTACAGCACTTTACTTGTCTCGCAGGCAGTTAAGGGGAAACCTTAGAAGGTAAAAAAAGAAAGAAACAAAATAATAAAGCATGAAGTGGGTGCCACTTTCATTTTACTTGGGAATGTGATGTTTTAATAAACAAGCAAATTGTAAATGAATTAATAAATTTTATATTTATAAGCTCGTAAATATTACGCATTTTTAGTAAATTTGCCGATTAAAGCAAGCAGGCCTCCAATAGAGGTATACATATTTAAAATTAATTATGTATGTATTTATGTATATTTGTTGGAAATTTATTAGTTGTCATCTAAGTATGTTACAATACCAAAGACCAGCAGCTGATTAGTGTCTATAATCTATAAAATAAATAAATACATATTACCGTGTATAAACACTTTTGTATACTTTAAATATTCGTAGTCTTGATTAATTCATGGTTTAGTCTCATATGCTTACTAAATAGGTGAAAACCAATATATCCCAAAAATTTGGTGGGCGTCTGCCTTATTTTGTTTTACTAATCAGCTAGCCTTCGTTTTTTTTTTGTTGTCTTTCTGACTTAACAATAACAAAGATGCTCATATTAAGTGCGTAAATAGTTGGCAACGCAAATAAATGTTCGAAATGTTGGTTGCATTCGCGTTGCCTTTGCTCAAACATTATCGAACTTGTTTTGTTTTGGTGCGCTACACTCGTTTTTAAATGGTCGCTAAGTTTGTTAAATAATTTGCTTATTGATTAAGCTTTTGTTTATATCGGGGTGTTTCTATTTCATGAAAAGGTCATAATTTTCGGAACCCAGCCCTCTGGGCCATTTCTCTAGAGTCTAGACTCATCGTACATATACTACTACTAGGCTAGTGTTGAAGTGCATACCAAAACTGGTTCCATCGTCTGCGGTACACATAAAGGTCCGTAAAGCTTCCGCAAAATCTTCCTCTCGAATACTCTAAGAGCTGCCTCATCGGAGCTGCAAGCTCGATATGTGAATTCTACGTGAAGTAAGAATAAGAAGTTCATTTGATGGCGCATGGACTTGCGCTAAATAGTGGATTTTGTCAAACCTTGTATACCTTTTTTTTTTTTTTTTAAATCCTACTTAGCAACCGAACAAAAGAATCGGAGGAACACTGGACCTGGGAAGGGTGGTAAAGTGAACTTTTGATTGATATCTTTTTTCTTTGAAGAAATGGTTTGAAACAAAAATACAAAAGTAATCCACTCCCTAGCAAACACAATTTCTAACATTAGAGAAATTTGGATTTCTACATTAGATAACTAGGGTAATTCTCTAATCGTTCTCGAGTCGATGACTAACCTCAATGTTTGCTGGGTCATGACTTTTCACAAAATAAAAAAATTCAAAGGCTGGAGTCAGAAATCAGACTGTTCATTTACGAAAAGAAAAACTACAGCCTTATTATTCAGATTTCATCATAAACTTAAATTTTCGAAAAGGTCTAAAATACGTTTGAGTACTTTAAATTTCCACAAAAACCCACAACTACCGACTGTAGCTCACTAGCACGTCTTCCTCAGTTTGTTGCGTTCGCTGTAAACACCAAACCCGCTACGGTCGGTGCTAAGTCAACAAATCTTCGGCTTCAAAACAGCCACTATCGCCACCATCACCACCACCATCACCACCACCGACCGAGCGACCAGCCAAACTCCCAGCGGTGGTGACGAGCTACAACACAAGTGCCGTGAAACAACCAACAGTCACACAATTTCCAACGCTCCCAGTCAGTACGTTTTAAGCCGTCAACCGAAGTGAATCGTCGTCGAAACGACGTGAGGACACTGTATACCTGTGAACATTTACGAGTCATTGCAACGTCATTCTGCTGCACATCACAGCCCAAACCCTCTGCACTCGGTGCAATAAATTTTGAATAGAGTGCGAGTGTTTTATTTTTTATTCCCCCCCAAAGTAGACAGTGTGAAAAAGGAGGATTGAAAAGGGTCGCATTTAAATTTGTGCGCATGTGCAATTGATGACAACGAAAAGAGAAAAAAAACAGGCGAAATAAAAACACAAACGAATAACTAAACGAAGTGAAACAACAATAGACTCGCACGAATTATAAGGAAAACAAAATAAACAGGGAAGATTTTATTTCCTTGCTCATTCCGCTCCCCCCGCACAAAGTAAATTAAGTTCGCTATAGCGTTTGTTTACATTTTCTAGTTACTCAAGTGTATGTAGATTTCCGGTTTGTTTTAATGCCGCATCGGAAATGAATTAGAACGTAAAGAATAATAAATTCGTAAGATTCAATTAGATCAAAGCCAAAGCCGGCTCTGAAAAACGAAAGACGCGGCTGAAAAATTACAAAGTATGTAATTTGCTTGCAGCACTGTGGCTCCGAGTGGATTTGGTCGCATGTGTTTAGGAACATAAAAAAAAAAATAAACTAAAACTGAAAACTGAAATCGAGCATTTTAAATGACTTGTTGGCTAAGGCTAAGTCAGCTAAAACGGCACTGTGAAAGACTTTAAACGATTTACTAAAGGTTTTATGCCGTTTGCGGTTTGTGAAATCACCAACTGGCCATTGGTTGACAAAGCTGTTGGATAGGTGATTTTGCTTTTGTCTTGGCAAGTGATTTTTTTTTTAAATTGAATATCAGCTGCTAGATGGGATTTATTAAGGTTTGAATTTATATAAGAGCCAAACACTTACTTGGGATTCGAGTGATTGAACTAAATGCTAGTTTAAAAAAAAAAAACGAGTGGTAAATGAAAATTAAAAATTGTAAATAATAATAATAAACTTAAATAAACAACTGGAGAAGTAAAATAAAAATTGTTTAGGATTTATTCACTTTTGGTAAGTTGCATATTAATTTAAAGATTTTTATTTATTACATGTGCACGTACATATATATACTATGTAACATTGGAAGTCATCTGATCTCTGTAGAATAATGGGTCCTCCATTATGTAGATACAAATTCATAAATTGTATATACAAATAGATTTTACCAAAAATATATATCTAAAAGTAACCTATACGTAGATAGTCAAAATGCAGGGAGGCCATAAATAGGGCAGCAGCAAACAGGCGTCAGCATATATATTGGGTCCCCGGCCACAAGAACATTCCAGGTAACGAAATCGTAGATGAGATTGCCAATAGCTGAATCAACTTGGTTCTAGAACAAGATAATAACATTGCGAAATAGACCAGAGGGTGAAAAATCAGACCATATTGAGATGGAATGCGCTAAACACCTTGTAAAATCTCAAAAGTCATGTGCAGACTAGAAAACGGGACACAAAACCGGTTTATGTTATCGCTGGCACGAAGAGACTGCAAAACTTGAATATGTGTCCTAACAGGACATAACATGTTGGCAGCGCACGCAAGCCAAATGGAGATAGCTGGCAGTGCAGTTTGCAGGAAATGCATGGGGACGGGAACAAGGGAGACCCCAGAACCGAGAACCGTTGCGAGAAGACACCATGTTTTTTGAATTTTTCAGCGAAGGAAGCCCGGAATGAAATTAGAGTTGGTCGGAATGTTGTAAGCTATTAAAGGACATCCTGTAAGATCCGTCATAGTTTTGCAATGACCAATATGATGATGTGTACACTGCGCCTAGCTTAATGGCCACATCCCTACATATCTACATACATATATGATTCTATCAAAAGTAATTTGAGTGACCCTGGTGGCCGTCATCTTCACTGGTCCATTTAACGGCAAAGAACCTAGCCGTTGGACTTTGTGAAATATGTTTTTTAAGCCTTCTTAAATTGCCTTGCTATTTCTATGTAGAACCCTGATATAACGAAGTTGAAGGGATTGGACCTCAATACTATGAAACAAACATTACAAAGTTTATGTTTAACATATTAACAAGCAAAAAAAGAAAATCGCTATAAATCAGCCTTTGCGAAAGATCCATATATAACAAAAAGGTAATCGAAGTGCCAACCAACGAACCGCCAAAATAGCGAAATTGGTGTGAAGGCTCCTATTGAGTTTTTCAGAATGTTCTCTCACAATAAATAAGAGTAAATAAGAGGAGAAATCGGTGCTTCGATTTTTCAAGGTCAAATATGTAATTTACGTTATTTAGGTTGGATAAAACGTTGATGTCTATACTCCTCTCAGACATGGGACCGCAAAAACTGATTGCCTTGGTCTGGTGTGGCACAACCCAATTTATAATTTTATACTTCTATATCAAGAACCTCTAAAAAAAGCAATTCTAAAAAATCAACTTCCTGCCAACATATGTATGTATGCAAAACAAATCTTGACTGAGGAAATGATTCTCAAAGCTCACTAAAGCACACATCAACAAGGCATAGCGGTGTCGAGCAGCTATCGAAAACATCTCTAGAGCTTACAAGACATTTTTCCAAACCACTTATCAGTGCATTCAAATCATTCATTTATTCTAACAATGGCATTCTAATGTGATTTTTGTTGAAGTTCGAATCAATTCGAAATACCATACCCATGCGACTAATGAGATTTCGTAACGAATTAACGGCATACACATTAATACACACATATGTAAGTATGCGCATTAGGGTGCACCCCCATCCAAAAAAAAAAAGGTTTTCCACTGGAATTATAAGTTATGTTATATTTTAAGACTTCCACCAAAATATTACGGAAAAATATTAAGATTTACTTGTGCTGGAGCGATTTAAAAATACTTTCAAAAATCTCATTACTTTGATTACGTTGATAAAATTTTTGTAAAATTTGTATAGATTTTCAAGCTTAAGCTCGTCTGAGCTGATTTTTGGGAAAAAAATTTTTAAAACTAATTTTATTTATAAAAACTCGATTTTTGGAATTTTTTCAAATCGCTCCAGCTTACGTAAATTTTACTATTTTTATGAAATGTTTTGGCGAAAGTCGCTTAATGTAACATAATTTCTAATTTCGTTCCGTTTTAGAGTACCAACTTTTTTTGTAATGAAAGAGATGCACCCTAATATACATACATACATATGTAGGTATGCATGTATTATATACGTAAAGTTAAAGATTCTTATAGGTTTTAATAAGATAATGCCATCTTCATTGACATTGGCACATTAGCATACCAAAAGCCAGTCTTTGTTGTGGTTTTAATCACTAAATTTATAACAGAAGCAGAAGTACTATTAGAATTTCGGCATCTTATTAGAAAGGTGAAAGACACTTCAACGGTGTGAAAGACGAATAGAAGGAATATGTAGTTCAAATTTGTTCAACCGAATGGAAGTTCCACACATAGCAAATTAATGAGTTTCGAGTGTCGAAATGCAAAGAAGCAAAAAAAAGGAAACTCATTCATGATTTTAACATACAGCATACATACATACATATGTACATATATGTATGTAGCTAAATAATTGTGTGTTCCCCTCCCGTGTCTTCCTGTGTCTCATCAGTAAATTTATGTACGTGACTTGATTTGAAAAGTGGCGTTATGACATTCTACTTTTATACGGATGACATATGGACTGATCACGATTATTTGCGCAAATGTGACGGCTAGATATGACGAGTAGCTGCTGACTGAATGGGAATGGGAATGTACTTATGTATGTATGTATTTACGCATGGGCACACGATGGCAATAAGGAAGATAGCCAGTTGGGGAGCAAGCTGCTGTCGTCAGTTGAATCGAGCAAATTTCAGGCAACAGGTGGTGCGATTTTTAAAAGACTATAGAAAAATCTGGGATATTGCATATATGGCAAAATACACTGGCGGCTAGATATGATTGAATATAAAAGACTTTATAAAGTTAGGGGCAGTCAAAGAATAGAATTTCATATTTTCTGCTGTCTATACAAAGAGACTTACAAACGTACACCTAGCTAATAGTGTGCTTTGGGTTATATTGAAATGACGCAGAGCGGATGAGATAATTGAGAATTTTCAATGGCACACCGAATGATTGAATTTTGTTAAAATAAAAAGCAGGTTTTGTGTTATTGAATCAGATATACGAAACGCGATTGATGTCATTAGAAGGTACTGCGTGTACATATGTATGCCTTCATATATAGCTGAGATTGCATTGCAGATTTTAGAAAGTTAGTAAATATAAATTGTTTACGAGTATATGGAAGTATTCACTGCAGATTAACAAGTAGGACGTTGCGCGTCGTTAATTCTTGCAGACTTCTTTAAAATTGAATGTTTGAAAATAGTTTTACTTAATGAGAATAGATCGAAGATAGATGCATGTTATAGAGCTTAATTTGCTTAAGAAGTAGTTTATAAAAAACTCAATTTATGCATTTCAATTTTCACCAAAATTTTTTAAGTATTTAATTTCAGTATTAACTGTGTAGCGCCGGCCTTTAAGCAGCCAAAAATTTCAGCAAACTTTCACAAGCTTCGAGACAATTGATTGGAAAGCGCTAGACCGTTTTGCAGATCAAAATAAAAATAAATAAATAAAATAAATAAAATAGATAAGGTAAACAACTCAACAAAGCGTAAATGCTCACGCATGCATGTGTTGAAAAGTTTGAACTCGTATGACTGTTGAAAAGAGATGAAATGCGATGGCACAGTGGACGATTGAAATTGCGAAAATATTAAATAAATGAGCATAATGAAAATAAAAATAAATTAAATTTAAAATAATAACAAAATACACATCAATATCAGTCACTTCATTTAAATTTCGCTAGGTTTGAGTGAAATGTTGCTAAGTCCGCTTACATATATGGATATGGATATAAGAAACATAATAAATTAAAATCGCATCGCCATTAAAAATATTTTATTTCCAATATATTGAAAATATATAGAGATAGGGCGTTTTTGAATCGGCAGCTGAGATGGGGCGATTTTAAAGCGAATTCTGAGATAAGGAATTCTTCAATCAAATTCCGAGATAGGGCGTCCTTCAACCTAAATCTGAAGTAAGACGTTCTTAAAAAGTTTTCTGAGATAGGGCATTTTCGAACTGGCTGCCGAGATACTAGGTCGATGTTCCACTTAGGTGTTGAAATGTAATTTCTTTACAGATGGCTCTAAAAATGCTGAGGGAGTGACATCAAAAAATGGTCTTTTACCCCAATGTTTACCCCAATCAACGCTGAGTTCAGCTACACTGGCGGTTAAAACTAGAGAAATGATTTTTTCTTTTTTAATATTAACAATGTTTTTCAAACTAATTTTGTTTTTTTTGTTCTAATTTTTTCATAACAATATTGTTCAAGTATTAACCAAGACCATATAAATCCTGATTTAAAATTTTATACAAAATTCAGAAAAAATCAAAAAGCTTTCATCAAAATTCTGAGTTTTTTAATTTCCACTTTTACATTTGCAAGAAAGTTTGTGAAAAACGTTTAAAAAATCACCGCCACTTTTTACAAATTGCACTTGTTTTATGAAAAAATGGCAAAAAATATTGAAAATCGATGCCATTTTTTTGTCGTTTAAAACTTAACTTAACTATTTTAAAGATTCTGATTAATATTTCGAAATTTTAATGAAAATTCCTTAGATTCTTATGATTTTGGTTAAGGCATGAACAATATTGTTCTAAGAAACTAACAAACCAATGTCGGCTTGAAAAACATTATAACTATTAAAAGATTCCAATCATCAAGTTTTTGTCCGCCAATGTATGTTTCAAAAACATTAGTAAAGATCTACGTATTATTTCAGTTTCCTGTCTCACTTTTTTCAACTAATCATATTTTAAGTTTATACAACAACGACTTTGTACAACTTTATTATAAGCTCAAGGTTGTTAAATTGATTTAATTATCCACTTTAGTCATACTCAATCATTAGTATTTATAACCAGATAATATATGTACAAATCTACGAGATTTTATTAACTGAATAATCGAAAAGCAATAGCATTTGAGTATTAAAGCTTACATACATACATACATTCCGCCTATCAATTATCTATATTTATTAAACCTGCCAAGTTACTGAAGGTAACTTTTGATAAAACTTAAAGTTTTGTTTTAGCCCTAAAGGCAAAAATAAGTTGGCATTGAAAAGCAACAAATATTTGCACTAACATATATATTTATGCATGTATAGGGTGCTCACGAGTACTTAAGCTTCTAAGTAAGTATCACGGCAGGCGAGAAGGTCGAGTTGCGCCTTTTGTTGCTAGAAAACTGACGAAGAGGAAGCAGCTGCGTGGAGGCTGTGTGTGACAATGCGCATCTTCTTTGTTGTTTTATGACAGCGCAAAAACACTGCAAAATCCAGTTGACACGCGATTCCGACAGACAAAAGTCATAAAGAAGTAGGTATGCAACTGACAATGAGGATTGACTGTCAAAGAATCGCAAATGATGAGCCGAGTGACTTGACAAATCACTAAGCAAAAGCATTAAAAGAATCCAACACAAAACTAGCTAATTCTACATTGAACTGAAAATAAAAAGAGGCTAGAATTTATGACTGATGAAAAGATGATTATTTTTTTTTTTTGAAACCTTCACAAAAAGATTGTAAGACCTAAATTTTAACGCATTAAACGCAAGAAAACTTATGTACCTGCAGTCGAAAGTGATAAAGTCTTATTTTTTTCAGCTTTTATTTCTACCTCTTCTTAACCACATTCAATACAATAACTATAAATCAAGCACAAATATATAGCAGTCAATACTCGTAGGCGAATACATACATACATACGTACATTCGTAGACTCAATTAGCGTAAACTTCTACAAAGCTAAAACATTGTATTTAATGCTGGCAGCCATTTCTCATGGGCTTTTAAAACCGATGGCAATTAGAGCGCCACTTATGTTGTCAAATGGGTTCACAATAAATATATATGTACATACATATACATATAGTCTATGTACATTAGACTGCACCAGAAAAACAAAAATCGAAGTACACCTTCCGATCTAACGTATTTTTGCAAGGCAATTTTGAAGATTTTTTTTTTTTTTGGCTAACGTAGGGGACCCCTTTCGGATCTTAAAATATAATATATATATATATATATATATCGATGTTCTTGTCTCAAAGAGGCAATTTCTTTGTGGTTTCAAGTACCCCGTTCTAGTGTCTATTTACCCTTTAGACCTAAGTTCTTGTAATGTCATTAAATTGAATACCGAAAAAATCATAAAACAGGGAAACATTTCGATTCGAAGGCAATGCCGATGGTTTTTAAAACTTTTAAAAATTTACAATATATTTATTTATGTATCTTTGGCATTTACAGTCGAATCTTAAAGTATGACATATCGATATTCTTCTCTCCAGAGTACAACTTTTTTGTTTCAAAGTTTATTGAACTTTTGTAATTACCCAAATCTCAGTTCAGTTCAGTTCAGTAGATTAAAACCCGCACAAAATCATTCAACTTTTGCTAAGGAAATATTTCGATTATTTCAGTAGACCTCTTATAAAAAAAAAATTTGTATTACCGAATGTAGGTGCCACCGAAAAATTTAAACAGGCTACCCCTATGTTCAACAAGTTTTTTTGTTTCCAAGTAGCTTTGCAAAAATGCTTTAGGACTCAGGAGTGTGCGGCGAACTTTTTCTGTTTGCTTATAGAGTGGTACGGTCTAATGTAAGTACTTACATATATGCGCCTATACATACGCCGTACATACGAGCGTATTTTGCGCTTGCAGACAATGCGAAGCTATTGTGCCATGCACTCGCAGCTTGGCCGCCAGAGCGTCTCGCTACTTATCTGCACTGCTAACAGATCCACTAAATAACCGCTAGTCGGCTACTGTCGATCCGACTATGTCCCATAACTAAGTAACCAACTTACTGCACTGTCTGAACTAAATGAATGACTTCTAGATATCACTCGCACTGGGATTGTAGGTACATGCGCTCAGTTGAACTGAATTGCTCTTAGTTAGACTTCAGTTATAAATTGGTATGATTGTGTGACTTCTTGTGTGAGCTGCATGCACTTTAGTACTCGTAGTTAAAGTTTATTGTTAGTTTTTTTTTGGTATTTTGTTTTTTCTAATTCTAAGTATTTTCTTTGCCATTATTTTCTGGTGCACTAATTATAGTTGTGCATTGCATTAGCGACACAATTTATGGCAATGAACCGTTGCTACTGTGGGGACTGGATGTGGTGAACCAATTTGGAATAAGATACAAAAATATGTGTTCATAAAGTAGTCAAAATCTATTGTATATATATATGATTATCTTTTGTTGCTTCATCTTGAGTAAAATAGTTCCATGGCTTGTTTTTTACCGGTATCGAACAGTGACTGATGTAACGAACAGAGCCCATGAGATTAAATCCCGCTCCCGAGAAATATTCTTCCCACAGATCGGTGTTGTCACTGGCACTAGGTTAGATAAGGTTGAAGTGGCTGCCCTCGGACACCCAGTGCACCTACTTACTTGCGATGAGGCACCACTCCGAGTACACTCCACCTCCATTTTTCATCCGTCAATGTAGAAATTAATAGAGTCAGTGGATCCATTGCTCCCTGCTATAAATTTCTACTCTATACTCTTTTTAGAAGGTTGTGGCTGGCATGCAATAGTCCGTTATCTCCAGTAGGCGAGCCCCGTCTATATTTAAATTAATTTTGTATAGACTGCAACTCGTACCTGCATTTATTAAAAACGAACAGGTGACTACTGTAGGTACTCTAACCAACCCCTTGAAAGCTAAGAGCATAAAATTCCCACCATAAAATACCTACATCAGGGGAACCAGTGCATCTAGCCACAATGGAACACAAATGCTTTTAAACAATTATTGAAAATAGTCTTTTGTGTTTCTAGGGGGAGAAATCGGCATTCATTGTTTTCTTTTTATAAAATGAGTTAATTATTACCTACTCGACTGGAAGTCATTATTGTGCAACTAAGAATGTAGGTATGTATACAGATAAATGTGTAGATATATTCGTAGTCACACGCATATATGTTTGTGCATTTAAAAATATGCAAATTTAAAAAAAAATTTGAATTTTTTACGATACAAAAGAATATCAAAGCTAACAGTATGTTACTTTCATATTAAAAGTTAAAAAAAAAAAAAACACAGAGACAATCAATTCAATTTCACAGTCAAATTATTATCAAATATTACCGTTATCGCTGTTTTCCAATCAAAAAACGCTTTTGACATTTTGCCTAAAGTATTAAACAAGTGTGTGGGTATGACAAAGCAACAAGCACTTTTACTCTCAACGTTGTAAGCTTTTGGATTATAAAAAGCAAAAGAAAGTGAATTTTAAAAGAAAGACAAAAAGCATAGAAAGAAAATGTAACGGACAACACAAATTTTTCACATACGAAATGCAAATAGCGGACAAATATTTTTTAATATTTAGTTAACGAGCATATTGATAAAAGCAAAAAAAAAAACGAAAAATTTAAATAAAAGTTAATGGAAAACAAAAAACAAACAAAATCGGTTAGTCACAAATTTGTATAAA
This sequence comes from Rhagoletis zephyria, assembly GCF_001687245.7. NCBI lineage: Eukaryota > Metazoa > Arthropoda > Insecta > Diptera > Tephritidae > Rhagoletis > Rhagoletis zephyria. Next base: position 10,663 of record NW_016166610.1, on the reverse strand, counting down.
TGTCTTAACGCGTTGGATAGTGCACCAATTATTAGGGAGGAAAATTTAAAAATTAAAAAAAATAGCAAAAAGCATTTAGATAAAAAATATCGTAAAAATTTTACAAAATTTTAACTAGCGGGAGTAGGAATTTTTATGAATAAGTCCCAATATGATGTAAATTTTTTTTTTGTAATTTTAGTTTTTCTAACCCTGATAGCCACCCCTGGAAATTTGTTAAAAAATTTTAAATTCTAGTGTGAATCTTTATTTTGTGGGCTTAAAAAACAAATGGGTGCCGCATACATAATTTCGATGTTGATATTTTAAGGACCATGGTACGATATATGGTACGAAAACAAATATCAAAATATGAAAATTTTAACTTCAGAAAATTTAATTCAAATTATTCAAACATAAAGTCGGGGAATTGTCTATGACCAGGTTGGCACTGGTTTATGTCTCTAATTTCAATTGTGCCAAAATATGTAGACATAACCCAGATATCTCCTCTTTTGAAAATAATTCTTTTTGCTGCGAATAGGCTAGATAGCCGCCATGGATGAGCGGTTCGAAGTGCTGAGGTTCGATGCCCGGCAGGCAATAGGGTATCAAATAAAAGAAAAAGCTGTTTATAAGTATGTGAGCATACATTTTTTGGTGCATAAGGACGAATGGGTATGGAAAATGTCCTTTACAAATTTTGTACTTAAATATGCTTGAAAATTCGCAATATATTTTTTTTAATTATTTTTTGAGGACTAAATTTATTAAAATAGCTTTCTCTATACCTATAAATAATTTTTTGAATTTATCATATCTTTAAATTTCCAAGTCCTTTGAAAAAACTCCTGACGTTAGAGTGAAAAATTAAAAACGCAGTTTTACTATATTTGGCCCATAGTTTCGTGAGTATATCGATTCTATCGTGTGTTTTAAAAATTTTGTTGTTTTTGTCGCACAGTGTAATAAACTTAAAAAAAATATTTGAAATTTAATTAAAAGTCCAATTACTTTGAAAAAGAAGACCTCAATTGAAAGAATAAAAAAGGGATGGCTGGCTCACGTAGTTAAAAGCTAGTCTAGGTACTTAGGTGCATATGTATGTATGTATGCACATCTAAAATAAAATCTAAATCCCTTTCAGAGATCATACAAATCCACCGCTTCAGGTGGCTCAATACCAATCTGTACTGAGTGAATTTTATGTGATTGTCAATTGTCTACAACAGACAGCATTAGTACGAGTAGCAGCAGTTAATCTCAGACTTTTATCGCCACAATCACATGAGCCATTTGGTAAACCCTTCTTGAATGTAGCCGCCAACCGTAACGGCGGCACGTTTGAGACGAATAGAATAATTTATACCTTCAAGCAGCAAAACAGCAGCAGTATACCTCCGCTGGGACTAAATATCTATAGCCCTGGCATGTAAATCCTACTGACTGAATGACTGAGGTACAATGGGATTAGAAAATAACCTATGAACTAACTATATAGAAACGTGTCTGTATTTACATCAATGGGTATCTATAAAACTCGTCACTCTTGCTCCATTAGTACTTTGCATGCAGAGAATTTTAATTATTTTCTAGAACAAGCTTTAACTTGAAAAAAAGTCTAGTCAATGTTAACACGCTGAGTAGGTAAAAAGAGTACAATTTGTCTGCATACATTTGTATGCATAAGTTGTATATATGCATGAAAAAGGACGCGCTTGCTTGTCCCATTCTTCCTACCAATTCCTACCTTTCTCCTCTTTCGTTCTCGCGCCTCACCTTTGTTATTCAAATTTCCAGCCGCTGCCAATACGAACAAATAGTTGATAATTAAAATTAATTATCAATAAAGTGATCGAGTTGCAATTGCGTTGCTGATGGCGGTGCTTTTGCCAGTGGCGCTGACAGCGCATTGAGGCGAGTGGAATAATGGAGTGCGAAAGTACATTAAAATGCAATAAATAATTCACACAGCAGAGCATTCGGAAGGCATTTGAGTGCTACTCTTCTTGCTGTTTGCGTAACTTGAGAGGGTAAGTTAGGTAAATGTATGTAAATTAGGTTTTGCACTTCCCTTTTTATTAATAAAAAAAAAATAAAAATAGGTATCGAAATGAAAATTTGTCTTATCAGTGTTGATGTGTAGGATTAATAAAGTTTGAATTTTTATGTGGTGAAATATGATATTGTTACTTCCAGTACACACAGTCCTGATTGAACAGTCATAATAGGCAACAAAAATTTTCTATGTTGTCTTGACAGATCTAGGCCAAACTTCAGATCAGTTGTTGCCTATGCGTATTCATTATTTCCTAAGTAAAAAGGCAATGGAAAAGAAGGGAATGCAATGTACTAGAACTGTGACAGGCCGGAAAACCCAAATCGATTTTCCATACTCTCAGGCATAGTTTTCCTTTGTACCCAAGGCCTGAATAAAGTATTAAAGGGCGAAAAAGCTAGAAATGGAAAATCATTACTCAACTGAAAACTTTTATAGGCTCTTTGATGAATTTTTGCTAGTTCGACGTGAGACATTTGACTTAAAAATTCCCCGGATTGTCTTTCCATATTTGTCGACAACTTCAACTAACTCTAGGCCCAATAAACGCGATGTTTCGACTGGGTCGGACCACAGAGGGGGATAAATTGAGTTGGATTGAATGGGCATGTAAAGAGATGGTTGGAGTTGTGGGGGGAACCTCCAAATTTGGGATGTTATGGCCGAGTCTGGATAAGTAGCTGTTTAGACGGCTGTATTATCCAGACCGTAACTGTGCTAGTGTGATGCAGGTCTCCCACGGCAGTCGGCAGTTAAAGCTCACCGTCGTCCACAGATAGTGCTTGGAGAGTGATGATGGCATTTCCAGAATGGTAGTATGTACAAGTGAAAACAGCCTCCCTGTAAATGCCATTTATAGTCCATTTGTATAGTCCCGGGTTCAGCGGTTGTTGTACATAGCGCTGGATCTCATTTTTCAGCTCATAGGTATGCCTTCCGACGCGCCTGGAAGTGATCTCTGCATCCAGCAAATGTCTGCATGCTGAACATGATGTTGCGCTCTCTTTTTGTGAGCAGTTGGACCTCGCTGTGGAGAAAGAACTTTTTTTTGTCTTTGCCAAAAGTTTCGATGATTCGTAAATAAAAATTTGTGCACCTAGCTTGTTCTACAAGGAACACTGTGAGTCGGAAAGTGATTTGAGGACTTTCTTGGCAACTGCGGTTATGTGCGCCGAGAAAATAAAAGGGATGCCGGAGGTTGCTCTGCGGACTTTCAGGTTGTTGACAACGGAATTGGTTCGCCGTTGACGTGTATATCCAACTGCAGCCAGACCCCTTTTTTCCAGGTGGTAAAAATGGTTGCCGAGGATTTCGCAGAGGATGCCATTTGAGTCAACACATTACAATCATTGCTTTCCTTTGAACCGATTAATCCATGATCAGAAAGTCCAAGAAAAGCCATTCCACTTTGTTTGTTAATATTGTATTTAATACAAATTAATTTCATAGTAAATTGTTAATAAAGAGATCTTTTGCGAAGTGGTTTTTAATGAAGAAATTGAGAATTGAGCATATTAGAAAATTTTAAAAAGTAATTTCATGATTTAGTCGAACAAACCTTTGCGTAGTCTAGCTTTTTTTTAATAAAAAATAGCCCCTTTGAATTATATAGGTACTAAAAATTATATCTCAAAAATATGATTGCCTCCTGTGAGGATTGAACTCACGACCCCTGGTTTACAAGACCAGTGCTCTGCCACTGAGCTAAAGAGGCATTCGAACGGATACCGGTGCAATAGGCACAAGTACAGTTAGTGAAAAATTATAGAGAGCGATGAGGAAATTCATATCATACAATTGATAAAAAGCAGTGAATTTCGATTGACTAATTTTGACATAAAAATTTGGAGATAACGTCATTCAATAAATGTTAGCACACTCATCTGCCTCGCCAACCACCTTCATCTGCTGTAGGCGGTATTCTTCTATGTGTTTGTGATGCTTATAAATGTTTTTGTTGTAAAAATGTTTGCTGCTATATGAACAATTGGCAAATGTATTAGAAAAAATGGTGTAGGTTGTATTTTTTATCCGAATTATTATCAGCTGTGATCATTTCAAAGCAGAAAATCGAATCCAAATTGAAATATGGATGCTCTATACTACATTTTGAATTTCTTTTCTCAATGCAACAAAAGCAACATGAACATAAAAAAAAACCCACAATAAAATTAAAAAAAATACAAGTGTGCACACTAAGTAATACTGCATTTGAATCTCAACAACGACCAACTGAATCCGACACGGCCAAATGCAATCGCCGGAATTAAACGACAAGCGCGTGGGTTGTTCTCGGAGGTGTCATTTTCGTGCTATTATTTTTACTGTTGTTACATTGTTTCGGGTGTCACACCTGTTGTTGGTGTTGTTGTTGGCACAGTTATGACAGCGATTATTTTTAAACAAAATATCATAGACCAATGAAAATGCATACGACTCAACAAGTGTAGTGTCATTTCCGAGTGTTTACTCTAATGTAAACAATGTAATGAGTTGGAAAATGATTGCATGTCGTTGGCGGCAAGTAATAACTATCAAATTTCGTTTTCGTATTGTTTGATTTTGCGCTTTTCACTAGTTTCTAGTAGTTAGTTGCGTTTATGTAGTATGTGTAGTCGTACATACTTATGTATATAGCATGTGTATTCAAAGTTTTAAAGCTAGCCACCTTTTCTCGGTCAACTCTTTAAGCTGCGCTCAATTGATGATTTTCTTTCATTCGCTGCACGGCAATTGAAGCAGATAATTGGGGCAGAAAATGCAAACAGGAAAAGTAAAATTTAAAAACTAGTTGGTATCTTTGATGAGGCAAATGGAATAATGAATTTTAATTACCAAATACCATCAAATCAATTCATAGATATCTCACAGTTATTTTACTATGTTTACAGGAAAAGAGTTTTAAATTCAGAAAAAATACACAAATATGAATTTTTGTCCGATAATGGTGTACTGCTGCCTGCTCCTTTTCCGTAGGTTATTCTCTAGTTTCAGGCATGGTTGATAATAGGCCAAGTCGGGTACGAATGCCTATAATCTCGCAACATGTGGTATTGAATTTATTAATAATAATAATAATATTTTGGCGCTTACAGTATTGCTAAGTGTTTGGCCGAGATTTCTGTCTGACGTGAGGAGTGGTAGTATGCCCCTCTAACCACTCAGCCACAGCGGCCATTATTTACTAAGAGGTCAGATTATTTTTTTTAATGTTGTCATACGCCACATAGGAGGTTTGGTTAGAAACCAAAGAAGGCCCCCGAATTGGCTTGGCTAACTAACTCATTCGTAGTCTTATTATTGCAGGGGATGTTTCGATGACCATAGCAGTCCCACTATCGACAAAAATTGCATGAAATTCGAGAATATATGTATGTATTTGGTAAAATAGACCAGAAACAATTGCCGTAAGGCTTTTAAATGAACGTTTTGCTACAGTTTTTGTATTATTTTCTTCTAGGTTGTGATATGTTTTTTTCGGAATTTTTGTATGTTCTTCATAAAATTTTGAAATAAATAAATAATTTTATTTTATAATAACTCCATAAACAGCGGATAATTATACAGCTTACTGCAGAAACCCGTCAAGTGAACAATTTAAAAAATTTAATTCCGTTTGGTTGCTACAATGAATGATTTTTTGCTTTCATAATTATATTCAATGAAAAATATATTCAATCTACTAAAAAATTGCTTTCCTAATAGGACAGTTTTTTTTTAGTTTTCTCTAAACCGCACTTTTGGCACTCGTCGGGTTTCTGAAATAATCGCTTCAATTGATGTAAAGTGTGGATGGCCACACATGGGGCGCATTTAACGCCAAGAATTACTGTTTGGAGTGCAATTGGATTTTATTCCAATTTATTCATCGGAAGAATGTTGGTGAAATTCTTTATCCTTTTCGTGGACTAAGTTCTGTCGATAAATTTTTTGGATGTCCCCATTGGAAATATATTTACAGAGAAACCAACCATTGAATCGCTTTATTAAGTTGGAGCCGTCGGAATAAAAAGATGCAATTTTTTTTTAGATTTCTACATAAGGTGGATTTCTGTGGTGTATTATTAATTATTCTTTAAACTTTAATGTATCCTTTTTTAAGGTCAGGACTTTTGTGTCAAATAGGTTTCATGCAAAGTGTTTGCTTCTTAGCTTTGGATCGAGAACAACCGAGACTGAGACCAGGTGGAAATGTTCATTTGAGTGGAAGACAAATACCATCACTGCCGTATTTTCGATGGTATTTTTCCAAAAGACGTTAAAGGCTCTCTTGAAGCTCTTCCATTTCCAAAAATTTTGTAAGTTTAGCCTTTATGTTTTAAGTTTAGTTCTCCACAGCGTAAATGAGGTAGGATGAAAACAGTTATCATTCCATGGGCTCACTGGGATTTAATCCAGAGAGACAAAGCAAAACATCTATCAATATAACTACATATACCACCCTATGTTTGGGTATAGTACAAATGCCATTCCAAAAGGCCGCTGGAGTCGGGAGGGAGTTGTCCTAAAAAACATGCTGTTTCTGTAGAACTAGAAATTTCTTGAAGTTTCAGTATTCAAACGATTACCAGAGGCTGTGGATATTAAATTGTGAAATTGCATGCCATTAATAAACGCTATCAATGACTTCAACTGTATTTTTTTGCTCGTTAAAAGAACAACAATCCATTCAAGTGACCCTTGGCACTAGAAAATAAATCTACTGACAAATGCTACCCCATTTCAGCGATCCGAAAGCATGTCAATGGGCAAACAACGCTATGAGTATGTCTTACACCAATACATATGAACTTGTGAGTTACATTTTCAGACTAATTACTTTCTTGTTCTCATTATTAGTGTTAGTGATTATGAGCCACTAACATAATTGCCATTGACCAATGCTGCCATGACACACTTCAACGAGTCAGTGTGTACATAGAGTAGACAAAACCGGTGTACGGCGCTAACAGCTGTTTGATGACAGCTGTCAATGAGGTCATTAAATGATGGCGGCGGCAGCAATTTGAGAGCAAAGTCTAAATTCTTGGCAACAAAACATTACCGGCTTTTTGTGCACCAAAAATATGCTTAAGCGGCTAGCTTGCTTCAGGCTGACTTTCTAGAGGTTAATGTTGGCTCACTAAAATTTCTAACAATATTTGCGCAATGCCAAGTGAACCAGGAGAATGCCGAAAAGAAAAATTTAACAATTAAGTCACTGGCGTTGAAATGAAGAATCAACAACAACAATTGTGCGGCAGCAAATGAAGTTGGGTCAAACAACCGGAATGCTTCTTTCTATAAACGGGTTCGCCAAGTGTTGTGTGTTGCAAAGCGCTTAGATTGTTGCTTTTACCTGTTTTTTTTTCGTTTCCTTGTCTTGCCATATTCAACACGTACGCACNGTGTAAAAGTAACACTTTAAAAGATATTCACACTTCAATCTAAATTAAAATTAGCCTACTTTCAAATGCAGTGAACCATAAATATGATTTATGACTAAAGTGAAAAAAAACTTAAGCTCACATCAATATTACAACAGTTGTAATAACAGTAGGTATATCGTTAGACATTCGAATAACCGGCACGCTATCAATTTCAGTTTCGATTTCAGTTTCACTTATATTTTATTTTTATGTAAATCGCCATGCTAGTGTACTTTTTTTAACTCTAACAGCTTTTTTTCAACTTTTTTTTTCACTTATTACTGGGGCAACAGTGCGTGCAAAATAGATCAATGATCTTTATGGTCCAAAGCCGATATGTAGTTGCTCCACAAACACATAGACCTTCGAGTGGAAAAATTAATGAAGTCAAAGTTAGGATGAAAAACAGTGCGGTAAGGTTCGCAAGTGGTACACTAGCTCTGATTTCGCTCGCACGCATCGCTTGAGACAAAACTGTAAGTCACTCGGTAATTGGCAGTTCAAGTGATTTTCTACGAAATTTAGTTAATCACTTGAACTATGTGAAGCTATAAACTTGAATGCAGAACGCAGGCAGAAAGCGTTAATCTACATATTTACCGGCTTATATGTATGTATGTATATACATAAGCAATAATATGAGAACAGCCTCTTACTCAAATAAATATTCAACTTTTCCTCATTTAAGTAATTATTTAGCTAGTTGTTTTTCTCTTTCCGGCCCATAACTTAATGAGTCTTTAAAATATTGTATGTAGAATTAGCTTAATAGCTGCGCATGCCGACAAATATTCATACAGCCATACATTATAGATAAACATTTATGATTTTCTCAATTGTTGCTGGCGGAACAAAGTCCGAATACTTGAATGTCATTAACAATTACATACATCTAATACGCACACACATAGATACATACACATTAGCGCACGCAAGGAGTGGGTTGTGGGGTTCAAACCCCCCCCTAAACCTAATAACCTGAAAGACAAACTGTATCCTAAAGCCGGCTCTCAAGCAAAATAACAAGAAATATTTTTTATTTAATAGCACTTTGCTTTTGCTGTAAATTTTCTTGAAGAAATAAATATACGAGCATTTTTTTCTTGGGAGATGCACACTTATTTAAGAAATTTTGATAGAAGAAAATTTCTATTCTTCTACGTAATTTTATATGAATTTTTCGTTTTTATTGAGAGAGAAAGAGTTTACCACTGATATGTACTTAACAAGGATTCGAAGATTTAATTTACCAACATCAAATTCGTTCCACCAAAATTACCTAAATAATAAAAATGAAAGTCCATTTAATTTTTCCCAAAAATCGCCACATCAATCGAAACCCAGAAACCAGAAATTGAGGATAATGAACATTAAAACAATTTTTAAAATTTTTTATTACTTTTGAAAGTTAAGCGCATCTTGTGTTTATAGAACTTTATATTAAACAAGTAATTTTCAAATTACGGGACGACCCTTGAGGTACCATCTTTCCGATTAAAAAAAAAATTTGAGATTGGTTCACGTGGTTCAAAGTTATGCGGTAGCATACATAAAAAAGAAAAAAAAATATTCCGACGAGTTGACAACCTCTCCCTTTTTCGAAGTCGGTTACAAATGTTTGAGTTCTTTGCTAATAAAGTGCAATTTACGAAAAAACTTGCATAAATGTACCTTAAAGAGCATATTATCTGAAGCGAACTTTCAGAAGTATAAACCCCTCCCAAAATATTTTCCTGGGTGCGCCCCTGTACATACATATATACTTCTAGCGTCAAATAAGTGATATTGGCCGGTTGATCTTTTAATTGTTGTGCTACTTTGAAAAACCCCCGTCCGCTGACACTTAATGAGGAATCGTTTTTGCTATAAACTAAGCCAAATTGTGTTTGCACATACACACATACGCGAGAAGAAATTGTCTTTAAAAGGCATATGGAAATCCGTAATTTTCGTAATTTGTTAAACACCAGTTGCATTCGGTTAGAACAATTAGGGATACAATTAACTCTGCCTTATAAAATCGAAAGACTTAAGCAACAAACTTTCCTATTGAACTTCTTTACTTCATACACATGTACATACAAGAAAAGTGAAACTTTGGCTAATTTTTCTGAATTCAGGGTATGATTAATAGTATACGCAGCATTTAGAAATTAACAAAGAGAAAATTCAGCCAGTAGTAATAGTTTTTCCCGAAATTTATGTTGCGTTTACTTAATAGTCGTTGTTCACACTTGAACTTTGAAACCTTAAAATTTTCAACCTTAAAACATGTACAGAATTTTTCAAAAATTAGGGCTTTTTAACAAAAACATTTCATACAAAACAAAGTTATATAAACCCACAGGGTAAAAGGTTTCAGAAATATATCGCTTTTCACATTTTCGTTTGTATGTCTGATGCCGCGCCCACTATGCACCGGGATTAACATTTCAGGATTAGTGGAAATTATATCCTTTAAATCGGTATATTTTTCATTGAAATCGAGCGAACAGTGCCCTCAAAAACTAACTAACTATGTATAACTCCTGAACAAAATTATGACCTTAGCGTTTGTAATTTTATTTTATTCTCAGTACTTAGTTATTAAATAGATTATAAAGTAAATACTAGCAAAAATTTACTCAACATACATTTTTACAAATTCGCAGACGAGACACTCCCAACATGTCAACAACACTCATGCATTCCTTCTTCTTCTTAATTCGAGTTCGAGTTGTAGTAATAAACAAAATGCCCGTATGCCAATGTTGACTCCCCCACTAAATGTGGGATTGAAAAATGGAAAATAATAAATAACTCTTCAACAATAACATCAGTAAAAACATTTATACATAATTAAGCGCCCGATACAGAGACAAGCTACGGTCGGCCAGAGCAGCAAGGAGGTAGGCAATCTGTAAATAGCGCAGGCGTGCGAGACAAAAAAAAAAAAAAACAGCATGACGAGAAATTGCGATGTTCAAGTAGAGGGAAGAATAAATATGTAGTTGGATTCAAAGCGTAATTGTTCTCATTCAACAGACCATGAAGAAGAAAATGAGACCCACGTCCGTTGGCTGTACTACGACAGCACACTCACTTGTACCCACAAATAGGCATACAAATTTTCTGCAAGTTCGTTTGTAATAATATTTTATACGACTTCTTTGTCTCAAGCGGGCTTCCGGAAGAACATGCCAACAACAAGATGACGTTGAGTAAAGGAATTTCTTGC
>NW_016166609.1:0-23758 GCF_001687245.7 Rhagoletis zephyria | reverse complement strand
GCATTTTCTTCTGCTGGAGTACAACGGGGTATAATTGGGTATTCAACTATAGTTGCACGGTTATGCTCAATGCCAACTTTTACGGCCTCGTTCGCGGACTCTGGGCAACGTGAGCAACATATGTGCGAATTGCGGTAGTCAATGACGGCACAAAGAGAGCTAACCGTTAGCGCCACCACGACTTATCCTGATTTAGGGCTAACTGAAGTCTGCAGCTTCTGTTCACCTGTAGGTGCGGCTGCAAGCGGTCGTGTGTTAAAAATATATGCTTGGTTTTAGAGTTAAATTTTACAGTTACAGTCCTGCGTCGAAGTCACGAAATAATACATACGAACACGCAGTTTCGAAATATTTCTTTTTTTTCTTTCACTTGTTTGAGCAAATACATACAAAAACGCAGTTTCAAAATATTTCTTTTTTGCTTTCTTCACTTAATTGAGCAAATACTCTTTTAAGGGGAAAAAAACGGAAACCTTCTTTTTTTTTGGAATTTATGAATATTCCGGCATTTTTTGTAACTATCGTTTTTTGGGTGTTTTTTAATTTTATAGTGACTTTTACTGCCGGTTTCACCAGCAATTTAAATGGAAATGTTTTTTTATTTTCTGTCAGTTTCCATATAAAATTCAAAAAATTAAAATAATTTTTCACTTAAATGGCTTTCGTGAAATTCGCTGTTAGTAGATTTCGTTGAAATTTTTGGGTACACAAAAGTGTTTTTGGGATTTTCTGAAACGAGCAAATGTTCGTCAAGAACTTTGGCAACTTTTAAAAACTTATTATAGTTTTTGGAATACAGTTGGAACTTAATGAATTTTAGAGTTTTATCGGTCTTTGACTGTGTTCTTTGAGTTGTTTGGTATTTTGGATTCTTCAATTTGTAATTTATTATTATATATTCTATGCAGATTTTCAAGATTTATTTAAAAATGAAAAAAAAAACGAAGATCTTCCGTATTTATTGAAGGCATAGACGAACATAATCTAGCTTTGATCGTTGCAAATTTACGAAAAGTTTGATAAATCAGTGATTTAAAAAATATATATATATTTTTTCTCTGCCAAAGGACATTTTTGGGTCCTGCTAGCACCAAAACGGAATTCAGTAAACTAAATACTCCTCAGCCATTCATAGAAGAGAAAATTTTCCACATTCGCCAAACTTTAAGAAGCCGTTTGCTTTCAATGGCTGCCAACATGTAATTTACATGCGGGCGCAAGATAGCAAAAATAGTTACTGTGCAGGAAGGTTCAAAAGGGCGCGCACCTGTCAAACTTCCTGTGGGGTGCATATGTACATGCACATACATGTGTTTTTGATTATTACTACGACTCGCACATAGTTAGAATGTTTATTTAAAAAATCTAAATTATCCAGTCTCCATTTGGAATTATACAAATACTATTATGTGTTCCATAATCTATACATTTACAAACATACATTGTGCATTTTTAATAACCCGCACCCAGTGTACATCCGGATATTTGTTCATACAAATGCATTAACAACAGGCCTGCCAACTTGGCCCAAACCCAGTAATTTTTGAGTCTTTTTGACTCGAAGTGACACTCAATTTTTTGATGTGACACAAGCTGTCAAAATTGCACTTCTCAAATATAGTAAAACTTCGATAAATTTTTCGACATCCTTTGCGTGCACTCCTTTTTTATTACCTACAATTTTTTATTTTTTAAAATTAATACAACTTTATAGCTTATTTTGGCATTGCAATTTTATTTAACAAATGTGGTTCTTATTTTATCGTTAAATGTAAAGGAAATGAATAACCTTCTTTCGGTTAAGAAAATGGCACCTAAATTTTTTTATTTGGCACTTTGTTTATCCTCAAAATGGCAACTCATACCGAACTATAGTTGGCAACCCTTATTTACATACATACATATGCCGTTGTAAATACTCATACTCGAACGCTTCTTTTTGCTTTAAAACTTTACCACTGCTGAGTTCGAACGCACTACTCGTAGTTCCCCACCCCCGCTTCGCAACTTCAAGTAACAGTAAAATAATGCGCCGAAAGTTTGATCATCCCGCGGCATGCACTTCGTTTTCGTGGTTTAACCAACAAACTGAATGTGGCTGAGCAGAAGTTTTGCGGTAAATGGCACGCAGGCGATTTGCTTGGAGTTGAGGCTGCTAACATGTTTATGCAACTTTCTCGTTTCGAAGCTAAGCTACTGAGGCGCTTTGCATACGAGGAACCAACAGTAAAGTAACTAGAGCACGTATAAGGTTCTTAAATTTATTTTGTGAAAGCGCTTGGTAAAGTTTTCGCAAGAATTTCGACACGGTGATATTAGAGCTAATTTTTGTGAGTATTTTACGAAAGAAAAATTCAAAGAGAATTCACTACTGTAATATTTTTTTGCTTTTTATGTAAAAAGTACTTAGTAAATGCATAAAGAAAACTTATTAACTCGATTTCAAAACCCACGCATTACTTTGTTATTTTACAAAGGATTATATATATTTTTTTCATTTTATGGTGGCGTTATTGAAACATAATTAAATTCGCAAAATTTTCAAATTTGTTTGAAATTGTAAATTTTTAGTTTGTATGACATTAAATTATATTTCATGCCCTTTTGCTGCATATTGTCCATGAAATCAGTGCTTTCAGAAAAATCTCCACTTTTTCGTTTATTCATAATTTTCCACTTGGCAGATCAAAAGTGAAAACATTTTATGCTCGCTCTTTCTCATCCAACTAAGTGTGCTTGTTAACCCTTGCTGGACTCTCACGTGCCTTACCGTCGACCTGCCGAGTTATCTTTTTTTTTTATGTGGCCATTACGGCAGCATCAGGCATCCAGCTGGCAGGCGAGTACACAAAGCAGCCTAACAAGCAAATTGCAAGGAGAATGCAAGGAGCAAACAACCAAGCAGCCAGCAGACAAATAACCGAAGGACGATATGAATTGCGGTTATCGGTATATGTACTATATATTTCCATTCATATACATGCAAAAATTAGGGTGGTCCTTAAATGTAGCAAGCAAATTTTTGTATCAGATTTTATTTATATCGGAATTTATTTTAATTTTTTGAGTGTCAATGGAGGAATCTGTACCTTGGCCCCTGTGCGATACGCCTTAACCGTCTCCAATCGGAACCAAAATTTAAATGTGATATCTGTGGCAGTGGTATCACCGATTGAGGAGGTGAGACTGAACAAAATATTTCATTTGATTTTTAAAGACCACCCTAATGTTTACATATACATTAGATTTTTGGCCGAGAGTCTTTTTAGGAACCACTCTTATGTATGTTACATTAGGCTGGTCCAAAAATGCATGCGAAAAAGTAAAGTTGGAGTTTTTATGCGCTCACCTTATAGGGTTGTTCAATACCGAAAAAAAAATTTTTGGTATAGAATTCTTTAAAATCAATATTTTTCGATCGGAAAATTCAGTTTCTCTTTAGGAGATTCCCAATAATAATACCTAATTATTTATTTAACCATTTTTTCATAGTAACTGTATTTTATAGGCCCGACAAAACCCCCCAAAAAATCCAGAGAATGCAATGGGTGGATATATAAAAAAATAGTTTGCGTTAAAAAATGGTTAAATAAAAAAATAAGGTAGTATTACGGGAAGTCTCCTGAGAAGTTCCAGAGTTTTCAGATCGAAAAATATTAATTTTCAAGAATTCTATACCATTTCTACGGGTATTTTTTTCGATATAGAATAATCCTAGGGGATGAGAGCATTAAAATTGCGACTTTACTTATTTTGGACCACCCTAATGCACATTGTATATGGCCAACAATAGCTGGCAGTGAATATCTCGGTGCTCATCTGCTGCATACGGCAAGCATTTGTCTAGTTTATACTGATATAAATGTGTGAGGGTATAAATATTCATATGTAGTAAATATACATATACGTATGTGCATTGCTTTTGTGTACGTGTTCGTGCACATTATCTATTTCCTTAAATGTTAATGTGACATAACGCAGTCATAAATGCAACTTGTGCCACTTTTGTAGACACAAGAAGCCACAACGATAGCACTTCAAGTGCAGCAGTGCACGACGGGCATGCGGTGGAGGGGTTGTTGTGTAAACAGTGTGAATGGCGTATGTACATATATATATTTGTATTTATGTGATGACTATTGCTAATGCTCAGCAGCTTACATACACAAACCTCTTTCGGCGTGCCTCATTCACGACCTTGACTTGCACACACTTAACTGCTCTCTGTTAACTGCGTTTGTTTTTGTTGAGCTGAAGCAGTTACTTTTTTTTGGTTATATACGTACAATATTTACATGTAACGGCATGACTTTAATGTCGTATAAATAAATTTAAATGTGCGTTGTTTTATGATTTTATAAAAAGTCGCTAGAATTCTGAAAGGAACTCATGAAAAATATCAGGGTCCTATTCATATGTAAATACAAATTACTGAGATATTTATTTCAAACGTTGTTCTGATACTTTTGACCCCAAGTCCGCGTCCATAAAAACAGCAGATTTTTCTTCTTTCGCATATTTTGATCTCGATTGCCAGATTGATTGGCCTGTAAAGGAATAAATGTGAACAAAAAGAAACTAGCTAACTAGAACTGCTAGCGAAAACCCATGTGGAATGAATCGCGTCCAACTTTGAACAACTTCTGGCACTGCATTTTTCTCGCCACTAGAAAATATTTAATTACTAAGGCTTGCAAAACCGTGGACCACATCGAATATTAAAAAAAGAAAAATGAAACAGGAACCCCACTGAAGCGTCTAATTAAGATTTCGCATATACATTGAGTATAAATTTAAAATGGCCAAAGTAACTTTATATACTCTTTCAGCCATTTTTAATTATGACCATTGCTAGGCATTTGAATCCATACGTGTACACTTTGAAATACACATTCACACACACACACAATCATAAAAGTAGAAACTGTACCAGTATTATCGGCTCTATTGTTGGGCCACTGTAATTGTCACAGTAACTGAAACTTCTCGTGACACGCGTATTTCACAACATCTGCGACACATTTTTCAACGTCAATTGTAAGCGCATCGTAAATACAACAGCCTATATGCTGCACACAGCAATACGATAGTAGGATATTTTGCTATCAATATGTGTGCATACATACAGTGGCGGTCAAAAATGAATGAATGGTGTTTCGTATTTATTATTTACAATGTTTTTTAAGCAAAATTTTTTTTATAAAAATATTGTTCATGCTCTAACATAAACTATATAAATCACACTTTCAAACCTTATACAGAATTAAGAAAAAAATCCAAAAATTTATATCTACATTTCGAGCTTTTTAACCAGAATTTTTTTAATTTTTTGGGTATGCAGTTAACCGGATTATAAAATTTTAGTAACATTAGTGCAAGTAATGCGCGGCTAAAAAATCGCATTGATTTTTAATAATTTTATTCTTTTTTGCTAAAGGCTTTTCGTATTTTTTTTTTCATATACAAAGCGAAATTTAAGAAAACTGGCATCGAATTTTTTTAATTTTTTCGCAAAAGGTCTTGTGCATATTATTCCACAAAAAATTCATGTTTTTATGGAAAAAAGTTCAAAACGCCGTCAACAAAAAAAAAAATATACTAAAAATCAGTTCGGGTTTTTTAGCCGCTCAAAACTTGCACTAATTTTACTAAAATTTTATAATCCTGTTGACTCCATACCCAAAAAATTAAAAAAAAAAATTCTGGTTAAAAAGCTCGAAATTTAGATTCAATTTTTTTAATTTTAGCTAAATTCTGTATAAAGTTTGAAAGTGTGATTTATGAACCATATTTTTATAAAAAATATAAAAAAAATTATAGCTCGAAAAACATTGTAAATATTAAATACGAAACACCTACCATTCATCCACTTTGACCGCCACTGTACATGCGTCGCCTTTGACTTCTGCATTGCAATTTTCGCTGGTTGTAAATAAATAGACGGTAATATCGTTGCATGTATTCGAATTTTAATTTATGACCATACGGCTCAACGTGACCCAACGAATTTTTCATCTTTTCAGTGACAGGCTACATAAATGTTCCAGTAATCTTTTGTTTGTAGTAAACTTTTGTCTGTTGGCGTGATTAATTTCAGTTCAATGCATATCAAAGTGGTTGTGCTGCATAGTACTATTCACATGTATGTGTGTGTGTTTTGTATGCATTTTTGCAATTTTTGTTCAAGCTATATATGGTCAAATAGATATATCGAAATTGCTTTGTGAAGGCTCATGAATTGCGGCTTTTAATGCTGTGTGTGTGTGTGTGTAAGAATATCGCGATAACGGAAGCCATAGCGAATGGCGGTTTCTTTGTGCTTTCATGGCTGGAGGCTATGTTGTTGCGTATACGCAGTGACGGTCCATTGAAATTTTTATACACAAGCATAAATACAAGTGAACTACTTTGGATTTTTTTCTTTTAATTTTAGATGAATTTTTGCGCATATTCACACTTTTGATTTAAGTATAATATTTGGATTTATGAAATGCGTGATTCAGGAGATTGACAGGCATATTTTTCTCAGCCTATAACGAGCTCGTCTTTCCCATTCTTTCAGTACCAAACAAAAATATAGTCTGTAGTAGAATAAGTTCGTTTTGTATTATTTTGTGCGTTTTTTTCCTTTTACCTCACTCTTGTGTATTTTTATTAAATTCAGCTATTAAATTCTTGTCCATTGTTTTTTTTTTTTAGTATAATCTTAAAAAAAAAAATTCTCAAAAAATTTCAAGTACAACACTATCATAATTTACTAAAATTTTTGCTTTTTTGAGTTGCGCTTGTAACACATTTTGTTAACTTCCAGTTTACTTTGATTTGTTGGGTTTTGGCGTGACCAGACCGAAAAATTCGTACGTGGACCAGCTGACTCGTGCGACGCGTTAAGAAATACAATTTCATATTTCTAACTTAATGTGGAAATGCTTGTTTGTATACAGAAGTAGTGTGTGATTGCTTTAAGATTTATTTCTTTTATCATCATTTAAGTTTATGCTCAAGTAAAATGACAAAAAAAAACTATGACGTTTTATTGTTGTATTAAAGAAGGAAGTAAAAAACGTAGTTAAGGGCATGATGAAAAAAATTTAAAAGTAAAACCACTGAGAGACATCCTCCACATTTTTGAAGTTTGCTAACATAAAAGAGATTATTTTAAATTTTCCATCTCACACGTACATTCTCACTTTCAGTCTCAAATAAAGGCAAATTTTATTTATTTATTTTATTTTATAAAGAAGACAAACTTCAAAAACGAAATGATGGCCGACGGACTGAGCGAACGGTTTTACCTTTAAATACTTGTATCATTGTTAAGTGAGTACAAATTTTATAAAAAAAAAAAAAAAAAAAAATTATAAAATAATACGGCCATTATTTTTACTTTGTTAGTTGGCAGATTATATTGAATTTAGTGTTACAACAAAATTTTGGGCTTACGACAAACGCGACCACGTCTTACGGTTTCCAGCATAACCGGCCTTATGTCGCCAACATCGCGCTGGATGTTGGTTTCCAACTGGTCAGTCGTAGCTGGTTTAAGTGCATAGAGCACTAAGTTGACGATTTTGATTTTTTTTTTGTACGTTAAAAATGTTTTTAAAGTTAAATTTTTTTATTGCCAATAAAAATACTATCCAAGCTTTAACCAAAACCATATAAATCAAAGGGTTAAACTGCACACAAAATTTAGTTAAATTCAATAAATCTTCATAAAATTTTTTAGCTTTTTAATCTGAATCTTTAGAACATTTTCGGGTATGCAGTTGTATGGCGTCTAAAAAATTGACTTGATTTTTTGTACGTGTTTCTTGTGACCGCTTTTACTTAAATTCGTCAGCGAAAAAAATTATTAAAAATCAACGCAATTTATTACCCCTATAAAATTTTCACTTCATTGGACTAAAATTGAATGGGATATAAAACTGTAGACCTAAAAATGTTCTACTATAAAGATTTAGCTTGAAAAGATTTAAATTTTGATGAATATTTGTTATATTGTTATAACAATAAAAAGTAACTTGAAAAGCATTGTTAATATCTAATGTACACAAAAACCCAACATGCGAACGATTCTTTGAGTCGCCGCACGTAAATATACATATGTTGATATAAGTGTCAATCATATTTAGATAATAGATAATAAGGTATTTATTTACTAGGTGCATACATATGAATATATAAGTTTGTTTAACACTGCACTAGAAATACAGAATATATGGACTTTATCATAATAAACGAAACTGAAACCTTGAATAATTTATATTTATGTAAGTAATTTTTAAGTTCTTGAAAGTGCGCAGCGAAAATATGCCCACATACAAGTATACTTAATATAAAATCAATTTCAAATAAACAATATGAATTGAAATGATTTTTGTGGTGGCATTTAATTCAAAATGAATCAGTCAAACCATAAAGTAAGCCAAGGTGAAAAAATAGAAAAATCTGCATGCCATCATCTGAGTATTTATTTAAAAAAAAAAAGAGTGTTGCCTAGCACACTTCAAAGGGGCGTGGAAAAAAACTACAATCACAACCAATGTTATATTTAATTGAAATTCTTGGTTAAGTTTTTAATTAATTTTCGCGCATTGTTTGTGGGTACAAACATGTGTGGGTGTGACATGGTGTACACTAGGGTGACCCAAAAAAAAAAAATAATGGAATTTTAATGCACTTACCGGCTAGGATTGTTCTATACCGAAAAAAATTTATCCCTTTCTTTAATTCGGAATCAAAAATTATTTAGAGGTCGCTCAAAGCGCGGAAAGTTTTCCATGTATTTTCTATGGGGGAAAACAACTTTTCGTAGAAAGGGCATAAAATGCTTGAAAACCAAAACTTTTCGATCGTCAAACTATGGTTCTCGTTAGGAGGCTTTAAACATTAATATACAATTATTTATTTAACCAATTTTTAATACTAAAAATTTTTATTGGTCACCCCATTGCATTTTGTGGAGCTCAATAAACAAGTACGTAGTATTACTGGGAATCTCGTGAAGAGAAACAGAGTCTTCCGATCGAAAAATATTGATTTTCAAATACATGGAAAATTTTGAGCGACCTCTAAAAAAAATAGCGGTATCTATATTTTTTTTCGTTATAGAGCAGTCTTAGGGGGCGAGAGCATACCATTTCCGACTTTACTTTTTCACCTGAAACTTTGGACCACCCTAGTATACACACAATTTAAATACGGCCATGGCCAAGCATAGCCGCAACCACAAATGAAAACTGCATGTGTGTTTGAATAGTTTGCATTTGTATACAAATGTGATTGCGAATACATATTTATGTATGTTCAAATGCCTCGAATGAAAAGAATAAGCCTATATGAATGTAGCAAAAAATGTTGATAATTGTAGCATTAAAACATTTCAATGCATTTTTTTATTCAACAGAATAAGGGAGGCTAACTGTGTGGTAAATATGAGTGGATGGCGAGCTTTATGTTTGTTGAGCTTTAATTGGCCCAATTGCTTGAAAAACAGCGCGAGAGTCAACAAGTAAAAAGCAAAAAAAAAAACATTTTTAAATATCCCGTATGAGTGGTTCGATGACACATACTTGAGCACCACAAGTCTTATAAGTAGGGTCCACTTAGCATTGCATTTGGCATAAGTTTGCCCCTTCTAAGCCCGATGTGGATTATCAGCAAGCAGCACCAAAAAATTAGGCGAAGAAAACAAAACAAACATAGAAGTGTTGAAAACTTTCAAACTAAATAAGTGAGATTTATTTTTAATATAAATAAAGCACATTTATCTACAAAAGTAAGTAGTACACTGTCTATCGCAGCAGAAAAATATGTACATATATCTCATCCAAAGACTTATCAACACTTCAGCATGCGCTCAAGTGCAATTTTTCGAAACTCAGCTTAAGTTTGTCGCCATATTTTTCAGCTTACACACTCACGTTCACGACCATACTCACCACTGTCACTCAAAACATTCCTATCATTGTTAAATTTGTACATACATAGACACATACATACATTCATATGTAGCTTCATAAACACTTCGCAGTAAAAAATTTTGCGTTGGTAAGTTTTTAATTTTCTGTTAGGTTTTTTTTTTTTTTTTTGCTCTTCGGCAGCAGCTTTTGCTGCACTTCTCTAGTCAACAACTGTTTGCGATGCCTCAGAGCAGCGCAGCAGCTTCCATGTCTGCCATGGCTCATCAGCTTGAGCGTGTCAAATGCTACTTGCATGGTCGGAGCAGTGCTCGCTGTGTTGCATATGAGACGTCGCCGAACGAATGGTTGCGTCGGTGATAGTGTTGGTGAGGGTAAATCTGGTTTTATCTTCAACTGCCTGGCAAAGCATTGTCAATGACACGAGCGACTTTGCTTAAGTGGATGGAGAATAATGAAAGTCAGTTTTTGTTTGGCTTTTGATGTGAGAAATTAATTTTAATTTCAGATTTTCTTGCACAATTTTCAAATAGCGTTAGGAAAATTGTTGAGAATTGATGTAGCAATGAAAGTGCGAAAACTTTGTTGAAAAGCAGAAAAATGATAACTGATTAAAAATTGGGAAACTAGGTAGAAGTAATGAACTAGGTGTGATGCCTCGGACTCGATGTTGAAGACTTTACTCATTTGCAAACCACTTTGTTGTCGTTGTGAGTTTTGAAATGATAGTGGTAGGTAATGGTAATGGTAATAATTGTCAATGATGGTAATGGTAATTGTAATCGAAAAGGTAATGGTAATAGTATTGGTATTGATTATGGCAATGGAAATGGTAATGGTAATTATAACTAGTAAATTGCTTACAAATGGTAGTGTGAATGGTTGGTAATGGTAATGGTGTTAGTAATTTTTTGGTAATTGTCGTGGTAATTGTAATAGTTAAGATAATAGTTATTGTAATGGTAATGGTAATGGTAATGGTAATGGTAATGGTAATTATAATGTTAATGGTAGTAATAACCTTAACGGTTATGGTAATGGTAATGGTAAAATTAATAGTAATGGTATTTGCTTTCGTATTCATATTCGAACTCATATTCATCTGCATATTAGTATTCGCATTCACTCGTATGCCTATGCGTGATTGTCTTTCATCCTATTCGTCAGATAATATCTGAAAAATCTAAGTTGCCAGGGAACTTTAAAGTCTCAAAATTTGCAAAAAAATAAGCTAATATATCGTACTATTACTGATGGTAATTATCAAACATAATCAAAACAGTTCCTACTAAGTTTAGCTACCCTTTTAAGTTATTCAAAGTTAAAAAAATTTAGAAATCACAACCTCCAAACATATTTATATCTTTGCAACTACAAAAAGTACTTTGTCTGTAAAATGTGTGTAGCATTGTTGCCATGTGAAAACTTTGCAAATTATCACTTCATTAAATTATTTGGAAGAAATACAAGGAAACTGGTAGAGGAAAGAAAGTTTTATTATCATTGCTGAAGGAAGCAGAATTAAGTTAGTTTAGCGAGTAGTAAGTAGCAGAGGAATAACTGCAAAGGTATGCAGGTAAATATAATCGTAGCAACAGCCTGGGACTGCGCTTCGATACGCAAGCGTGAAGGTGTGAGACAGCCCATGACTAAATGCAGTGGGTATTAGTGAGTACACCCAAAGGATAACTTAGCTTAATTTAGGTAGTGAAAACTTTGATGTGTGTGTGTGTGTGTATGTAAGTATGTATGAACACTAGTGATGACAGCTAAATGAGTGTAAGCAGAAAGAAGAAGTGATAAAGCGCACGGGCAGCAAAAATTACAGAAAAAAAGAATGTTAAGGTTGGTAAGAAAGTGGCCTAGCTGAGGTCAGACGTAATGTTGCTATGTGCCTGGAAGAAGCTAAAAATGCTAGTATAGCTACATGGATGGATGAGCGGCAACATGGTAGCTAAGTGAAATTTATTGGATTAAGAAATGGTTGGCAAGCAACAAAACTAAAGTAAAGTAAAGAAAAGAAGGGTTAATTTAAGCCAGGAAGAAGTAAAAGTAGCAGACATTGCTTTTTGCGCTTTGCGCTGACTTTTATTAAATCTTTCACACCTTCATTTAATAGTTTGTTTTTCAATACTAATAGTAAATGGATTTGCCTGTGTTAAACAGATCACTGCGAAAACTTTGCCATCACAATTTTCTCTCTTCGCTATGCCACGTCAACGTTTTATGCGCATTTCAGTATTTTCCACAAAATCCATAACATTCAACAAATGCTCGTGCGTAAAGCGCGTGCACAAATGCGTTGCGGCAATTAGTTATAACGAAGGCGCACGCACAAATTAGTCTCAGTTACGTATACGCCGTGGCGCACCCATTCGAGTGATTACGGCGGTGGTGGTGCTGTTGCTGCTGCTGCTGGTTCTGTCGTTGCTGATGCAAATATCGCAGTCGTCTTTGGCGTTGTTGATGCACGCACAGCAGCTGCTGCAATGAGTTGCGTGGCACAAATTTCCCAATTTCGCGTGATTACGAAGCCAGGCGGCGTTGGCAAATGATTAATGCAAATTTTCACTCAGAGTACTCAGAATGAATGTAATCATAGCGCGGGTGTTGCAAATTTAATTTTTTTACTAGGACATGCAGGCAAGAGCAAAATATAGAGATTATAAAAGTTTAGAGAAATTTCTAACTAGCAGTCCAATTCGTTCCTATCAACTTTTATTACTTTGATTTGGAGTGTGTCTCTGGTTAACTCATTCATTTATTTTGTTATAATTGTTTACCCCAATTAACCACAGCGCAGGTTGTTGCCCCCATTATTTTTTGTTTAGTATTTTTACTCATTTATTTTGTGCAATCTGTTGCACTCACTTCAAACTAAAATAATTACTCGCCAACAAAGATTTTGCGTTTCAAGCTTGCGCCGAACTTATAGCTTCTCGAATCAGCTATTGTCATTGCACTGTTGACTAGTGAAGTAGTTGAGCGGGCAATGCAATGATTCAGCAGCAACGAGGCTAATAAAATGCAGTTGCGAGTGCTACACTTAATTTTGTTATTTCAGTCTCATTACTGTTTCTCAAGTGCGCGCTGTGAAGCAACTCGTTTGCTGTAAACAACGAATAGGGAAAGGATTTTAGAGCAGCAATAAAGCTGAAATACTTAAAAGTGGCGGATGCTGTAAATAATTATTTTGTCTGACCGGATTAGAAAGCTCAATTATTTTGCACAGAAGAGGGTATTAAGTACTTGAGAAGTCAAAGACCTGGCCAGAAAATAGCTTAATGGAGATGTCACAGTAGATAATTACTGTACAGATACCAAGCAATAAATCGATAAATATACCAATAAAGAAAATGACGTATGCTTATCAGTACATATATATATATATATATTGCTCAAAATATTTACGACTATTTTTCACGCGCAACACCACCCACGTAATATTTGGATTAAGGTTACGCTTAGAATGTAGCGAAGCAGAAAATAATGTATTTCACTGAAAAAAAAAATTTATTAATTTTTTTCAGTTTCTAAAAAAGTTTCGTGTTTCGAAATTTTCAACAATATAACAAAAAAACTAACAAAATATTCAAATGCTAACTACTAATTAAAATTACATTTTCCAAAAATATTTTCGTTGACACCTATATTTAGATTTTTTTATTTATTATTTAAATTCAAATAGGTGGCATCCCTTTTAAAAAATATTTTCGAAGTTAAGCTTTCTCATAACTTTATCGCTTGAGATTTTTACTCAATTAACTGTTATTTGATTTAACTTATTAAATAAATTGAATTAAGTTTTTTAAAAAAGTGGCAACCCTATTTGAAGATATTTCCAAAATAAAACTTTGTTAAGTTTCTCCAATTTGACATCCATACTAAGGAATTTTATTCATATTATAAATAAAATTTATATGACTTTTTTATAGGTGGCAACCCTCTTCAAAAATATTTTCGCTTTAAAGATTTCTTAAGCCTCCTTACCATCGACATTTTAATTTATTGGTTTTAAATTAATTTATTACTAAATATATTATTTTTATTATAAATTAAATTGATATGACCTTTTAAAAGGTGGCAACCCTCTTCAAATATATTTTAGTTTTAAATATTTCTTGAACCTTCCACATTTTAAATTACTTTTTGGAACTTATTTTTTAATTATTATATATTTGGCTTATTATTAAGGTGGGAGCACCCTTTAAATATATTTTTGAAATAACCTTATATAAAATCAGTTTTGTTTGGCAAACATAGCATAACATTTGATCGACCTTATAAATGTCATTGATTTGGCCTTTCAAAAAGGTGGCATTCTTATGTATATTCTACATTTTACATGCACCAAAAACTTTTGAGAAAAACTACGCATACGTTATTTTGGAGGTTAGGGCCCGATATGCTCTTCTGTTCGACTCAGTTGAACAAATCCTACTTTCACTTGAGTTTTAAATATGCACACTCCAAAATACATGAAACCAATGCACTTTTAACCATCTTGACCTATTTTGCATGACCTGTATTGAACTAAAAGATAAACCACCGAAGCGCAAATTGATGCCAGAGAAAAGTAAAAAGCAAGTAGCGTGCGTTTGAATATGTAGACGAATGTATGCATTGGCAGCAGGAGAAAGTTTCGAATGCCAGCATTTACCGCGCTTCACTCATATTTACTAGTATTTACACATACACATACATAGTCAATAAATGTATAACGAAAATTTTAATGGACTTTAAATTGAGTTTGAACTCAAGCATAAATATATCCATGAGCAAGTGTCAGCAGAAGAACAGAGAAGATGAGTTGGGCTAAAGTGAACCCAAATCGTAGGTGGGGCGGGACACAATAGCAAATAACGTCAGCCAACAAAAATATGAAGGCGATTGTGTTGATGCTGGCAGTAAAGGTGCAGCGAGGAGGTATGACAATCGCGATACCCTTGAGATGCCAGCATTTCTTATGCACTAAAAGCTTTTCTGCGTACTGGCGGTGGGGCTGCAAGTCAGCTTATGGCATTAAGGTAGACAAAGACAATTGAAGTTGTGCAAACATAGAGACATGCATGCAAAATATTACATACATTCTTATGAACATACAAAAAAAAAATAAAAAATTTAAGTTTGTGCAACTTTATAAGAAAGCTGGTTCAAATTTTAGTTTGGAATGCCTCTTGGGACTGCAGCATTTCATCTAAAGTTAAGTGGGATAAGTTAAAGAAGAGTTTAAAACAGAAAATTTGTTCACCAAAACCGTATACGTACTTGTTTTGAGGGTTTGCTTTTAGTGCTGCACCTTAATGCTCAACAAACTCGTCGAGTAAATGTTAACGGCAAAAGGGAAAGCCCGTTTTTTTTTTTTTTAATCTGAAAATTGCTAATTTGGCATTAAACCAGGAACGGAAAATAATCATTATTTTTTTAGATTTTAACAAAAAAATTCAACAAGTTGTAATCGTCGTAAAATAATTTTAACTACACTCACGTATTTACGTACGTACGTCCCACTGTAATGATTTTTATTTTTCGAGTTTAACTAATAAAATTTAAAAATAATAATTAATATTTGAGTTTTAATTTTTCGCTCAAAGATTACTTGATTTTTATTTTTCGATCACAAATAATGATTATTTTATGAGTGACTTTGGAGGTGGATAGCTCCTACTTCACAACCCTATAAGGGAGAGATGATCAAAATAGCTGACGTCAGGAAGGTATTAATATCAGAGATCTGCATGGGCTACTTGTTTTTTTTTAACAGCCAACATGATTGTTGATAGTATCCATCGCTTACCAGTTATTAGTGTTTACAAGAAAGGAAGAGAGTAATATTCAGTTCAGAAATATTTATCTTTTATCGTGTAAAATTTTGGATGAAGCGATTTTTGCAAGCTATTTCGAATGAATTTTAAGTCAGTGTTAGACCAAAGGCTCTACACAAATTGCATTGCAAAAATTTTGAAATGTTTTGTAACTTCATGTTTTAGACTACATACTATAAGAACTTATAAAGCCCCCAACACACAATTTATGAACTAATAGTAGATGCACATCTCTCACTACGAATTCGCGCCTTTTGCTGCGCTTTGGGTATTATAAGAGTTGTTTAGACCCAATTGGCGAAGTATTTTGGTCTCGGGCCCAAATTAAACAACAATTGTTGTGCCAAATAAAAGGAACAAATGTTAAACAAATATGGGTTAACACTTTATAAAAGCATCAGCCATTTGCTATACAACGACTTAACGGCACATTGTTAAGTGGATAAATATCCTGCTACTTATTTATGTACAAATAATGATAGCATTTGCATAAATTTATTTTTTTGTTTTAACAATTTAATGGCATAAAAACAATATCATTAGCTAATAGTCACTTAAGAATATTCGCATTTCAATAAAAATGAGCAACATTCAATATTTTTGAAGACTTGCTATGTAAATAAAGACAGTCTGCTATGGCTGTTAACAGGAGCCATTAAGAACAAATCATAAATGGTGTATTGCTGCTGCTAATAGTCTTAGCGTCTACTTATATTTGGTATGTTTCTAATGTGTTTTTATACCCGAGCGCACTTGTGCACAAGGGTATATTAATTTTGTTCACATAACGGTTGTTTGTAACAGCCAAAACGAATCGAGATAGATATAGACAAATGTATACATAAATGATCAGGATGAAAAAAGAAATCGATTAAGCCATGTCTGTCTGTCCGTCCGTCTGTCCGTCTGTCCGTCTGTCCGTCTGTCCGTGTACACGATAACTCGAGCAAAAATTGAGATATCTCAACGAAATTTGGTATGTAGGTTTCCCTTAATCCAAGGTAGGTTGGTATTGAAAATGGGCGAAATCGGACTTTAACCACGCCCACTTCCCATATAACGGTAATTTCCAGAAATACGAAAACTGCGATATTTTAGTAACTACTGAAGATAATTCACTCAAAATTGATATTTACAATAATTTTTAGACGAAAAATAAGAATATTATAAATTTTTGGAAAATGGGCGTAGCCACGCCCACTTATGGTTACATGTGTATATCTTGGTAACCGCTGCACCAATTTCTTCCAAACTTGGCACAGTTGTTGGCCTTCGTACAGCATAAAAAACCGCCGAAACTTTTTAAAATCGGACAATAACCACGCCCACATCCCATATAACGGTAATTTAGAGAAATACAAAATCTTCGATAAATCATTAAATATTGAAGCTAATTTATTCAAAATTGATGCTTGCAACAATTCTTTACCAAGAAATACGTTTATGGTAAAATTTTGGAAAATGGGCGTGGCACCGCCCACTTATGATCACATATAAGTATATCGGTAACCGTTCTACCAATTTGTACCAAACTCGGTATGGTTATTGTACTTGCCACGTGTAAGCAAAACGTTGAAAATTATTGAAATCGGACTAAAATAACGGCCGATTCTCATATAACGGTAAATTTAAGAAATGCTTGAAACTTCAATATTTCGAAATTGAAGGACGCTAATTTACTCAAAATTGATACACCTCGGCTTACCATCTAGCGGAAGGTTTCGGAAGGGTGAAAAAACATATATTTAATACTTGCGCCGGGTATTTAATGTTCGGCTCCGCCCGAACTTAGACTTTCTTACTTGTTTGATTTGTTTTTGTTTGTGTTGTGTGAGCTGCTCCAATTGACTCATAGAGCGGCAATAGAATTGCCATAATCGTCGTTTTTTTTTATGTTTTCTTTTCTTTGTTTTGCTTTGTTTTTTTGTCGGGCTTTGTTAAAAGCTTGCCAACAACGGCTGCCAACAATGATGCTGCTGATGATTTCTGCATTTGCGTTTAAATTTTTTCTCTTGTGAATTCTTGCTTCCGCTGCTTGTTGATGTTCTGGGCTGATGCTATTTCATTTCAGCGGATTATTTTTTTTGTTTTATTTGTAATAGAGTGTACTCGGGGTTGATGCAACATAGCAATTATAATTGCTGATAATGGTGATTGAATTGCGATTTTTTTTTATACAATTTTTGATAGTAAATTGATGGAGGGAGATATGATGGCTTATAACTCATAGGTGCATATGTAAATATTTAGGCATTTTGGCAGCATCTGTTACCTTAATTTAAAAGACTTAATTGTTTACTTAATTAACTTTATAACTACTAGTAACTATTATAAAAAAAGTAAAATTTTAAAAAATTTAAAACGAAATTTTGTTAAAAAAAATCAACAAATCCTTGCTCTCACTTTAATTCCGCAAACCGCAAGTCTGCAGCCGCATGTCTATGCTATAAATTACTACAACCTCAATTAAAAAAATCTGCTTAATTCTAAACTAAACTAGTTTTCAACTCCCACAGGCTTTGTCTACAGATTAGCATTGAAAGAGCATATTTTTCCATGGGCAACATAAATCTAAACTCCACTTCAATATATGTACACATTCAGTATATGCATATGTATGTATGTGTGTGTGCATGTACAAAATCATGGCACTAACGAAAATGTGCCAGCCGCCACTATGAAGGAAGGAAATGAAAACTAACATAAAATACGGTAAAATGTGAAAACTCTTTGCATCCTCATAATATTGCATTTGGCAAGCGTTGCTGATCTCATAAATTACAAAAATCGAAAAACTTGTTGCCAAGTATGCTGACAGGTATTTCAACGTTGTTATCGAAATGATTTGGCAACTTACAGAATTTTACGAAAGTAAAAGCTTTTTGGTGAACAAAGAAGACTGAAGACTACTAAATGCTTTAAGGCTTGTAATGATATTTAAAAATGCTTATACATAATTAATAGGGTAGTGAGTATAGTGGTTCTAGTTTGCAATTTGATCTCGCCATGAATTGATAAACTATTCCTCTATGAAAGCAGTAAAGGGAACAAACATTCTATTAAAAAATATGTGTACGTCAAGCTAATTTTATAGGGAGAATAAGTAAGGATATTAAAAACGTTTGATATAATAGATAAATGTGAAAATGATGAACACCTTAACTACTCATCTTACTGCGACGAACGGAGTTATTTTGGCAAAAACCGGTCAAGTTTTCGGCTTAAGTTTCGTCGGCTATTTAGGTAGGAGTCGATATACAATTTGTCAAATTGGCTTAAGTAGCCTAATTTAACTCAAATAGATTACGCGGGAGTCAAGTTATCGGTAGCCTAAATAAAATCAAAAACCTTCCCAAAAGAAAATTTCACCTCCTCCACCTACAAAAATCTTCCAAAAATCAAAGAAACAATAATTAGGCGCAGGCATATCTAATGGAGTTATATTTATGAAGAAATTATGAAAGAAAGCATAACAAGTTGTAGCATATATGAGGGGAACATACCTACTCGTTTTTTATTTTCTAAAGACTTTTGCGTTATTTATATATAGATTTTGTCCGGGTTGACTTCTAGTAAAAATTTCCGGCGAATAATTTTCTAGAGCACTATAACCCTTTTGCGACCCCCCGAATTGCATTTTATTGAGACGTTCTAAAAAAGGGCTCAAACGAACTTTTCGTGACGGAGATAATGGGCTAAATTTTATTCAAAGTTAGTTCTCGTAATTGCCATACAGCAAAAGTTGTAGGTCGAGTAATAAAACCCGTTGTAAGTGAATTATACAATATACCAGCTATATCCAGAATTAAGGCGGAAACAGTTTTCTTTAAGTTGGGTTAGTTCAAACGGATAGTTCTGAAAAGAGTTCACTCCGAAGCCATAAAGGCTCATTGCGATGCCGAGGGGCTACCCCATGCCTAGCCCCACATGCCTTTGAACCATTTTGATGCTGTGGCGAATCCCAGCAGTCCCTTCAGTGGATCTTTCCCCAAGGTATCCAGGCTCTCGAAGAAGCGCTGGATGGATTCTATCTCCTCCTAATTTCTGCATGTTCTGCAGAAATCGTCATATGGAGCTCCGAATCTGGCGGCCATGTGGCCAGTGGTCCAATGGTGCAGCGGCTCATAACCCACTTTTCTACGACCTTGGTTAAGCTCTCTGGCTATATGTCACGGATGGCTAACACGTTATTCGCCTTATGTGCCTTGTTCGCATAACATCGGTTCTTCGCAGCACCCCTAAAAAATCGGAAGGTCTCAATTTGTGGCTCCAATGTGCCAATTGATATCGCCGAGTCGGCTGATAACACTATTACAGAACTGGGCGCGCCACACTGCTTCTGCAATTTTCGACAGGAAATAATCGTTTATCATGCCTTTGTAGCGCTTTTGGCAAATGGTGCCACCAATTCAAAATCCGCACCAAACTGCCACTCTCTGAGATTGAATTGGCTTTTCTCGATCCTCAGATGCGGCAGTTTTGCTTGTTAATATAGCCGCTGAGATGAAAATGCGCTTCGTCAGAAAAGATGATTTTTCCAGCAAAAACGTTATCTACTTGGTTTGCATTAAATATTTCCCAACGTTGTTCAAACGTAAAGCGGAAGATGATGAAAAAGATAAATAATAGACACGTGTGTATAAATATAAGAGTGGTCCAAACAATTTTTTTCCTATATCGGGTTTGGGGCATCTTCCAAATTTGTTCCTCTTGCCGAAAGAGGTGCTGGTAGCAAACTTTATGTTTCTATTTATAAATTTAGGGGATGCTCATGATGATCATATTTTACTCTAAAGTATTGTGTAAATATGGTAATCAAACAATTGGTTAAGCAACCTAAGAACATTTCATAAGCTTCAGTTGTTATGGAAACAATAGCTTTTTGTAAAAATAACCAATATTTTTGTCAGTTTCACAGCGATCCAGTAGCGCATTTCACGTCCATTGATTTGTTATAAATATTGCAAATATCAAAAGGAAAAAATTAAAGGGGTGCCTCGTTTTCAAGGATGACATTTTTTCCCCCCATACAAAAATTGGACCACTCTAATGTATATGCAAGGGAGAATTTGTACTGCTCTAGATAAGTTTTCTGTGTCTTAGAACTCGTTTTAACCTCTCTTTAAAAGACGCATGAAAACAATACTATCCTTATCACCTGTCTGCTCTTTGCTTACATATTACTTCTGCCTCTCCACATTAGCTATGTACTGTTTGGCGCCATTTTCAATTGTTGATTCCTCAGCGCAACACAATAAAGGAAGATGACACGCTCACGCTCACGCTCGACCGTTGACTGCCTGCTACCCCTACCAGCTCTCTGCTACCTGCTGGCTGATACTTTGGCAGTATTATCTGCGCAAAGTATAATCATCTAATTGTTTGCTTTTAACTAAAATTCAACCGAATAGGGATTGTGGGCGAGAGTACATTAGAACAGTTTAGCGGCAAATGGCGATGACAATGAACATAAAAGCACTTGTACGGAACTGTTGTTGCCTGCAACACAATTACGATTGCATTTAATGTTGTTGCAAATAGCTGCGTTCATTATTACACCAAATACTTTACTTTAAGTGAAAATAGTTTAGCTACATGGAACGGGGGAGAAGTAAGCGGAAGCAAATATCCATTTCAATTAATGAATGCAATCATTTTATAGTTGTTGAGCTATAATTGCAGTCGTACTTTCGAATGCCACCAATTAACAAAAGTGGCAACGCTTGCGAGACAAGTAGAGATACAGTGCAGTAATTACTTTAATTTAGTTAGAAGTTGGAAAGGTCATCGTTGCAAGCACTTTAATGAAGTGTTGAATTTGTTGCTTTTCTGTTAGAGATCTACCTCGAATGTGACCTTACCTGCTTTTGAGTCAGCTATTTAAGAGAACACATTTTATATGAGCTGCTCATATCCATTAATGGCTAATTTGAGCTTGCTGCTAGATTGTGAACAAGTCAGTTACGGTAGTTTTAATACAATAAATTGCGCTAAATAAATAATACTGCCTACTCTCTAATCACGTATTTACTAATGCATATATGTTTATGCTACATATGCATGTATATATGTATGTTTATTTGTATTGGTGTAACTTTCTCGCATTTTTCACACTGACTTGCTATAATGAAAATACTCGTATTCTGTTTGTGAGTGAGAAAACATATTTTTGTATTGACTTGAAACATGGATGGAGTCTCTTATTGCGACTACATTTACATAAGCTGAGAAATCATCATTTATAACCTGAGTAGGTTTTCTGAAGTTCAGTTGCAAAGCAGCTTTCGAATCTTATTTTCTGTCTGCTTTTATTCTGACCACCTGTGCAGACAGATTACACCGTGCAGCAAAAACAAAAAATTTCAAAACACACAAAAGAATCGATATACTCACGAAACTATCGGCCAAATACTTTGATATTTTAAAAGTCTGATTAATTAAAAAAATTGTTTAAAAAAAATCAGTGCAATGTAGAATAACAATATGGATATCAAATGAGAGCGAAAATTCTGTAGAATTTAAAAATAATAAAGTTACTTGGTTTAAATTCACGAATCGAAAATCGATTTTACGGTTGTGCATATATAAGTCCTCAAAAAATAATAAAAAAAAAATTTAAAATTTTTAAGAATATTTAAGGACAAAATTTGTAAAGAACATTTTCCATATTCATTCGTCCTTATGCACCAAAAAATTTATTAAGTTATAATTCTAAAGATTTGTTTCCTTTATATGATACCCTTATTTTTATCCTACACTGCATTAAATTGTTTAAATAATTTTTTGAAATAAATAATCACATTTTATAAATTTCAAAGTCCTTTAAAAAAAAATCCTGACGTCATGGAGAAAAACTAAGTACGCAGTTTTGCTATAATTTACCAACAGTTTCGCGAATATATTCATTTTTTTGTGTGTAAAATTTACTGTCAAGACTCAAATTTTAGCATTTGGTATAGTAATGATCCTGCATGAATCTCTAGGAAAATTTTAAGAGGTCCCGCCCGTCGAGCGCTTCGTTTTCCAGAGGAATAATACGTAGAAAATGATTTCTTTTCTTTTGATGTCAATATATAATTTTCTAGAATCAATCAGACTTTGGGGAGAGTAAATAGCTGGACGTAGTACTATGTATACTACACTGAGGGAAATAATGCATAGTAAAAATGAATACTTTATATTTAATTATCGTTTAAAAATGTTCGTATTTAAAAATAATATTTTCATACAAAATTTATTACGCACGTATTTGACTGCTCACATCTGAGTATGTATATGTAAGTGTACATAAGCACCCCAAGCATGCAGAGCGCCGCTCTGAGAGCGGCGACAACAAACACATACATACATAGTACAAATCGCGTGCTGTGGTGTTGATGGATATTCAACATTTGAAAGCAAATTTATATGTCTGGGTGTAGCTGAGTGCGCAAAGATGCTTGCCACAAGTTGTTGATATCCGGAGATGGTCGGGTTCGAATTCCACTGCAGGCAACATTCAAATTAATTTTTTTTTAGTTTTTGTTTTGATTATTCACTTCGCGGATGCTTTTTCAGTATGAACGCGGTCATTTTAATATGCGCGTAATTGAATTGAATATTTACCAATATACAGTACTTTCGTTGACGTTTATAGTAAGATCAATTACGTTTCTATTTGATTTTAATATTTTTTTCCCTCAGTGTAGGGTAATTACATACGATCTTAAACGGACATTTTATTGTAAAATTAGGAGCTATTGGACTAGCACTTTCAAAATATATTTTCTCTGAGATAAAAAAATGTACTCTGCACGGCTTAAAGAAAAATTCGAAGCACATAGCACGTGGATTTTCATTATGAAGTTACTCGCTTTTCAGCCGCTTACATATACATACTCAAATGTAGTATTGATTCCGAATTAGGGCATTTTATACCGTTCTACTGCCAGTAAAAGCAAAAAAAAAGTAAAAAAAAAAGAAAAAAACAAATAGAGAAAGAAGAGCCCATATCTTATTAGCTATTTCATC
>NW_016166608.1:10121-23763 GCF_001687245.7 Rhagoletis zephyria | reverse complement strand
TTTTTTGTTATTTTCGACGGGTTTTGCGGTTTTATGCATATAACAAGTGAAATTTATAAAGAATAGCGCAAATTTTTTTTTGTATTTGTTTGCAAACGGTCATGTGCATTTTATTCTACAAGAAATTCCCTTTTATTTGGTAAAAAGTGCAAAAGCCGTCAGCAATAAAAAATCATTAAAAATCAACCCGAATTTTTAGCCGCTTAAAACTTGATCTGGTTCCACTAGAATTAAAAAACCGATCTATCTGCGTACTCAAAATGTTCCTAAATATTCAGATTAAACAGGTCAAAATTTAGACGAAGGTTCGTTGAATTTTTCTAAGTTCAGTATAAAGCTTAAAAGTTTGACTTGTATAGTTTTGATTAAAGCATGAACCACATTTTTATAAAAAGATAATAAAAAAAGTTTTATTGAAAAACATTGCAAATATTAGGCAAAAAACACCATGCACTCACTTTTGATTGCCAGTCTATGTATGTATGTACATATAGGTAGTCCACTTGCAAAGTGCGTTATGTAAAATTTTTAAGATTTTTAGTTTTTGGTGGATTACGTACCAGTATTTAAAATAGTTTCGTGTCCAGTAACAACACAGTGCAAAATCTTTTTATATTCTGAAAAAAATAGCATCAAATCTTAACTCTTCTTCCAAAAGTCGCTATCATACTTATTTATAATCTTTCAAAAGAATGCATCTGATGAACTTAGAAAACTGCTTTAAGTCGTATAGACAGCTAATATTATCTTATGTCATGTTATGTTATGCTACAATTTTATAAGGCTCTTATTTATCCAAATTTTTAGGTAATAAAAAAAGATTCAATTTAAATGTTACTTGTTGTCGTAGTCGTTTTTTTCAAATTTATGGCGTTCTATTATAAAATCACATAACGCTGTTTGCAAGTGGACTACTCATATGTGTGTAAACTTTATGCCAAACTATCATTATTTTAAATTGTATTTGCATCTTCATAAAAGGAAAACAAGATAAACAGTTTACCAAAAATTACAAATTAATGAAAATTATGTGAAGATTTACCATATTTTCGTTTATTTGCTCGCAAAGAACATCACATTTCATTTTGCTCAACATTGTATTATGTTATCAACATTAAATTCAACAGAATTTCTACATTCCGACTTGATCTTTTCTAACGCTGTTAATTTTTCGTCCGCGAATAGTTTCCACTTTCAGTTTGCACCTTCTCTATCTATCTAAGTTCTCTGGTACAAGCAGCGATAGATGCCAGAACATAAACATGAGACAAAGTCGAGTAATTTTGCCCAAAAGTGTTATCTCTAATTAGCAGGGAACGCATTTTTAGGACCTAAAAACCTATAAAAAAGGCAAAATAAAGTAACGAAATAGGATGGAAAAGGTAAAATAAAATAGCGAAAAAGGCACTAGGTATTGCAAAAAAGGCAAAACAAATTAACGAAAAAGGCAGGAACAGGCAAAGAAGGTATTGCAAAAAAAGCAAAATAAGGCACTAAAAATGACAGAAAATACGAAGAACAATCAATAAATATATTTATTTTGGAAATGCTTATATTGCAAGTAAAAAGAGAAAAAGTATGAAGTAGTTTCATTATATGAAAAATTTGTACTTTGAATCTTTGACCTNCAGTGAAAGCTAAATCGCGGACATTCTTAATCGAATATACTCTATCTCCTTAGCAGAAAAAAAAGCAATTTCCATAAAATCTGTTCCCTGCTAATTAGTATGGGAACCAACAACAAACAAAGTTACCACATGGTAAAATGTTTTAAAGTTACCAGGTGGCAAAATTAACACAGTAGATAATATAGAACTGTGTGCACCCTATATATGTTATTCAAAACTATTGCATGCCATTTATAATACAAATATTGTAAGAATGTTTGAAACTTTAAATTTTACAATTACATCATATAGAAACTAAAAATAAAATGTAATAAGTATATTAGTTGTCGACATCGGACTGATACGATTTTATAACTTTGCCGTCTTTGCGAGGCCGCAATTCTCTACCTGTTTGAGTTCTTATTGTGTCATTACTTGACATTTCTCGCATCGGAAGATCCATATGATATTCACCCTCCTGATCATTTGCTGATGAACAAGATATGGAAGAATTATTGCTTGCTTCGGCGTTGGCTTCACGGGTTTGTTCAATTACTGATAATTCTCGTATCTGATCCAAGTGTCTCTTTGTCTCATGGTTGTTATGTGCTACGATGCAGCAATAAGATCTTGTACCTAATTGTTTTTTTATTGCAGCTTGAGGCCAATTTTGTTTATTTGGATCTCGGTAATCGCGAATTAAAACCTTTTGACCCTTGCAGAACTCAACGTTGCGTTTACCTTGGTGGTTGCGAACATTCGATTGTTGACTTTTAATGATTTTTTCTTTCGTTAGAGGTGGTTTGAGTAAACTGAATCGCGTTTTTAAAGCTCGATTAACAAATAGTTTTGATGGTGACTCGCCTGTGCTACAATGCTTTGCATTGCGGTAATCAAATAAGAATCTGCGAAATCTACATGAACGCGGCTCTAAATCGATTCAGTAGGTGTCCAAGGAATTAGCGCACTTAATTCTGGACTGGGCTGTACCTCTTGGCATGGAACACAGCTCTTTATCAGTGTTTCTATATATTCATCGATTTTGGGCCACCAAACATAAGACCTAGCCAGTGCTTTGGTTTTGCTAATACCTAGATGAGACCTATGCAATTCTTTAAGTATATGGTTTCTCAGCTGTTGTGGTATGACGGCTCTATATCCCCATAAAACACAACCATACTCCACAGTGAGTTCTAAATTTTTATTGATAAAGGAGCGAAAATCATTTCCCTTTAAATCCTTCACTGCACCATTCTGAATGGCCGCGCATAATTTAGACAATACAGCATCTCGTCTTTTCTCTTTGGCAATCACAGTATAATTAAATTTTAAGTAATTCTCTGCTTCCACGAAATTTATAAAACTATTTTCTTTATGCTCTTTTTTGCATTGAAGTTGTGGAATTCGCGACAAACTATCCGCAGTGTTCGAACCACCCTTTACATATTCTATCGAGTAGTTAAAGCCTGAGTGAGTGAATACCCACCGTTGCATACGAGCTGCTGCCATAATGGGCAAGCCTTTATCTCCAAATATTGACGACAGTGGTTTGTGGTCAGTGCGTAAAGTGAAATGACTACCTAGAAGGTACTGTTTCAATCTTGTGACACAAAAAATTATAGCCAAAGCCTCTTTTTCAAGAGTGCTGTAATTTTTTTCACTCTTTGATAGTGCCCTAGAAACAGAGGCTATCGGTTTGAGATCATTGTTTGAAAATTTGTGAGCTAGAACCCCAGCGATTGCATTGCTACATGCGTCTGTCGTTAAAATAATGGACAGATTTGGATTAAAATGTGTTAGGAGTTGATCAGATGTAACATCCTTCTTTATAATGTCATACGCCTCTTGGCATTTACGTGACCAATAGAACTTTACGTTTTTTTTGTAGCAATTCATAAAGGGGAGACATCTTGCCCGAAAAATTTGGAATAATAGTTTACCATTCTGAGAAAAGGTTTAACCTCGGAAGTCTTACTTGGAGTTGGTGCCTTTAATATGCTTGAAACACGTTCCTCATTTTTGCGTAGCCCATGCTCATCTATAATAAATCCTAGATAATTAATTTGTTTTTGAAAAAATGCGCATTTGCTTAAATTTATTTGAGACCTGCACATTCTAGTTTTCTGAGTACAAGTTTTAAGTGTGTAATATGTTGCTGCAAATCTTTGCGTGTGACTGTAATTTCATCTTGATATACCACAACGCACGGAATTCCACGGAGTAGATTTTCCATTGTTTTTTGGAATATAGCAGCAGCTGGCTTTATGCCAAGAGGCATACGCTTCATTTTGAGTCATTCATCTAGTTCTAACTGGTTATATACATTGGATAAGTCTAACTTGGTGAAAAGCTTGCCTCCTTGCAATGTACCGAGACTTTAGAGTTTATAGTCGTTTATTGATCGTGATTTTATAGTCACCGCAAATGCGCAATTCACCGTTTCATTTTAAAATTGGCACTAAACGAGTTCCCCACTCCGAATTATCCACGGGCTCTAAGACATTCTCAGATATTAGGTCTCTTAATTGCCTTTGTATTCGGTCTTTCCAAGCGAGTGGTAATGGTCGCGGCTTACAAAAAACTGGTTTGGCATTTTCACACACCGATAAAGATATTTTGTTGTTTTTATAAAGGCCTAAACCATCGCTAAAAAGTTTCGAAAATTCATCTTTAATTTGATCAGTGAGTACCGGAAAATTTCGATTGACACCGATTGAATTTATTTGACACAATTCGAATTTAAACGTTCTCAAAAATGTTCGTCCTAGCAACGGTGGATTTTTCGTTTTTGTAACGACAACTACAACCTTTTTTTTGGCACCTTGATACGTTATTGAAGCATCGTACTCACCGGATAAATCGATTTTATCCCCACTATAATTTACATACGGAGTTTTACATGGCCTTTCGTTGTGCCAATTCTGGAAGAGTGACAGTGGGATCAAAGTACACGGAGCACCGGTGTCACAAGAAACTTCCAATTTCACACCATCAATTTCAACTGGTAATGAGTAAACATCATATGGACTGCGGCCGGATACGCTATAAACAGAAAAATTTAAATTATCATTAGAATCTATCTGGCTACTCTCATCAGAATGTGATAAGTAATTAATAGTTTTATTATACTTAGAATAGCACACAGATGCCAAGTGTCCTGTTTTTCCAAAAGCGTGACATTTGCTGTTTTTAAATTTGCATTGATGCGAGTCATGATCGTGCCTTTTCATGTATTTTCTTTAACTGCATCTACAAACAAGGCTATACTTAGTAAATTTTTTATGCAAAATACTTTCAGATAGTTTCTTCTCCATACTCAAATGCAATGTAATTAAAATATATTAAGGAACCATTATAAAATTAGGACTATATTTGGATTTTTAACTTTTTGATATTTTGTTCCCCAACTTTGACTATCTCTGGATAGAAAAATTGCTCATTTAATAAATATTTCAGAAAGGTGCCACTCTTACTATGTCGAATAGAAACAAAAGTTATAGCCGCTTTTGTGGGTAAAGGACTGAGACACGCTAGAATGTATTTAATAGATGTAAATTTAAGTTGGTCTTGTTACCGACCAATGACGTGCTAAATAGTACAAAGGTACATTATTAGCTGCTCCTGACATTATTTTATGTTACTTACCGAAATTCGGACTAGAGTCTATAACAAGGGCTATATCTATCAATATTTTTTGTGAAAGATGGGTTCACGTGAAATAAAATATACATGAGTTGTTTGAAGAAAAATTTATTCATTTATTGATAAAATATGCTCAAATTGGTGACCTTCTACTCTAATACAAGGTCGGAACCTTTTAAGAAAAGACGCTTTAAGATATCTTAAACTCAATTGGGCTATCTCAGCAGCAGCTCCATTTATTTGTTCCCGCAAATGCTCTTCGTTTTGAATTGTTTTTGAATAAATTTTTTCCTTAAAACAACCCCAGTAGAAAAAATCTAATGGATTCAGGTCTGGCGATCGAGCGGGCCACGTGATTGGTCCGTATCGTCCAATCCATCGGCGAGGATAAGTTTCGTCTAAATGAGCTCTTACTTCACGCCCGTAGTGAAAAGGGCACCCGTCATTTTGCAGCCATAGTCTTCGCCGCAGGTTTAAGGGTACATCTTCCAAAAGAGTTGGAAGCCGTTCCTGCAGGAACTCTAAATAACTTTGAGAGTTGAGCGTTGGCGGCAGTTCCACAGGTCCCAATATCTGACAATTAAAAATACCGCAACATAAATTTATTTTGTACTGGTACTGCGAACGATCTTCTCTCATTTCGTGGGGATTGTCTATCTGCCAACTGTGAAGGTTATGTAAATTAAAATAACCATCACGTTTGCATGATGATTCATCGCTCCAAATTATTTTATTAAAAAAGTTGGGGTCTGATTCATGCATTCGCAACATTTCACGGCAAAATCTAACCTTCGACAGATAATCTCTCTCTTGTAGAGCCGGAACATGTTGAATGTATGGATGGTATTTTAAAGCTTTGTGAACTGTAGTTGTTGGTATTCCAGTCCGTATTTCCATCATTCTCCCTGAAGTCGATGGACCTAGTTCCACTTCCTCTAACACAACTTTAACATCTACCGTTGCACCACGTCCTGTCTCGCCGGAACGCCTTCCAGGTGTGCGACCTTAAAAAAGTTAAAAATTATAGTTAAAAGAAGAATGGCTTCAAGCAAGAGAGGTGTAAAAATTACTTACCTTCAGATATTTCTCTATGGGTGCGGGAGAATACTTCACGACCCAGATGCCGACGATTTGGGTATCGCTCTGCATAGGGTCTTTGAGCAGCTCTGGCATTACAGCAAGCTTCACCGTAAATTAGGTGAATATCCGCACACATGCGCTAATGTTGTTGAAATGGCTCTAAGTCTGTCTTACGAGGGTGCGAGCAATAACCGGCTTTTAGCTTCAGGCGCTAAACGATTAAGTAGTATATCAAGCAACATTGATGGGCCTTTAACAAGTACTGCTAAAAGTCGTATAAGCAGAAATAGTTTTAGGTTCCTACAGTGAAAGCAAACGCTCGAATGTAAAATCAGGAGACATTAAAAAATTTGAAATAAAAGCTCACTTGAAGGTAAAGAAAAATGGGCTCATCTCGTTGAAAATCCTCTCGATTGGTGGAAAACTAAACAAAAATACGACAAATTTACAGATCTGAGTCGCAAATATTTGAGCGCTTCACACGCCGTTCCAAGTGAGCAATTTTTTAGTGCAGCCGGCCTTATATACGAGCCTCAAAGAAATCGCCTCATGGGAGAAAAGGCAGCAAAATTACTTTCTATGAAATATAATATTTCCATTTGGAACTTTGACTAAAGATTAAAACACTGTGTAGGTTTAGCACTCGTTCAATGTTATAATAGGCTGACTTCCAAAACGTCAATTACTTTGCATACGTACAAAGCATGATACAATAATTTTTAAAAGGTAGTTTCACTTCTTCTTCTTATCCGCCATGTTAGCTATCTGACAGAAAACGTGTTTCGTATTTTTTGTTGTACGAACTTTTTCAAAAAAAAAAATCCAGCTTTTGACGTTGGAAAAATAAAACAAAGAAAAGCCAAACATATAAGTAGAGAAATTTTCGAATATTTTGTAATAATTTTCTTCATAAAAAATTAACTGCTGCTTTCGTGGATATTGAAACACACGGAATAGATGTAAGGACACAGCTATAAGAGCCACCGCACACCACAGACTTTATCGGCCGCCTATTTAAATGATAGGGCTCGCTTGAAATATGTACATGAAGATGTATGGAGGTGCGCACATTACACCAGCTTAATCGCTCTGACCAATAAGTTGTGGTGGAATGGAAAGACTAGCGAGCAAATTTAAATTGGCGGCCGATAAAGTCCGTGGTGTGCGATGGATCTAATCCATTATAAACAAGAAATATTGCTGTTATATGTATTTTCATTTTTATGATTTTTATTCATGTGATTAGCAGTGGCAAAAATGTATGTATAAAATACGTATATTTATATTAAAAATAAAGTGATCAGTTATGAAACATATAAATCTTTACATGTTCTGTTAAAAAATATCTAAA
This sequence comes from Rhagoletis zephyria, assembly GCF_001687245.7. NCBI lineage: Eukaryota > Metazoa > Arthropoda > Insecta > Diptera > Tephritidae > Rhagoletis > Rhagoletis zephyria. The sequence goes on along the minus strand of NW_016166608.1, from coordinate 16,083 downwards.
ATAACAAGCGACTATCCCCAAGTTCTATATCGTAGCAGTGGCCACATTGCGTGTTTGTCACAGACACGGTTTATGTCAAAAATTTTGATGTGAAACTACTGAACTAGAGAACTAGAAGAACTGAAACTAGAGAACTTAGATAGATAGGGAAGGTGCAAACTGAAAGTGGAAACTATTCGCGGACGAAAAATTAACTGCGTTAGAAAAGTTCAAGTCGGAATGTAGAAATTCTGTTGAATTTAATGTTGATAACATAATACAATGTTGAGCAACATGAAATGTGATTTGCTTTGCGAGCAAATAAACGAAAATATGGTAAATCTTCACACAATTTTCATTAGTTTGTAGTTTTTGTTGAATTTTTTATCTTGTTCTCCTTTTATGAAGATGCAAATACAATTTAAAATAATGATAGCTTGGCATAAAGTTTACACACATATGCACATGCATACATAGACTGGCAATCAAAAGTGAGTGCATGGTGTTTTTTGCTTAATATTTGCAATGTTTTTCAATGAATTTTTTTTTATTATCTTTTTATAAAAATGTGGTTCATGCTTTAATCCAAACTATACAAGTCAAATTTTAAGCTTTATACAGAAGTTAGAAAAATTCAACGAACTTTCGTCTAAATTTTGACCTGTTTAATCTGAATATTTAGAAAAATTTTGAGTATCTACGCAGATACATATATCGGTTTTTTAATTCTAAGAAAACAAGTATAAGTTTTAAGCGGCTAAAAAATCGCGTTGATATTTAGTGATTTTTTATTGCTGACGACTGTTTGCACTTTTGACCATATAAAAGGGAATTTCTTGTAGAATAAAATGCGCATGACCGTTTGCAAACAAAAATTAAAAAAATGAACGCTCTATTTTACAAATTGCACTTGTTATATGCATAAAACCGCAAAATCCGCCGGGAAACCAAATTCATTAAAAACAACTCGATTTTTTAGCCGCTTAAAACTTGATTTTATTTCATTAGAATTAAAACACCCATCTATCTGTGTACTCAAAATTTTTTTTTTTAATTCAGAGTAAAAATGTCAAAATTTAGACGAAAATTCGTTGAATTTTTCTAAGTTCTGTATAAAGTTTGACTTGTATAGATTGGATTAAAGCATGAACCATATTTTTATAAAAAAAAATAAAAATAAAAATTTATTGAAAAACATTGCAAATATTAAACAAAAAACACCATGCACTCACTTTTGATTGCCAGTCTATGTACATTATGGTGGTCCAAAAATGCATGTGAAAAAGTAAAGTCGGAATTTTTATGCTCTCACCCCCTAGGATTGTTCTATATTTGTATTGTATTTTATATGGGGAAAAAATAACTTTTCGTAGAAATGGTATAGAATAGTTAAAAATCAATATTTTTCTATCGTCAAAACTCTGTTTATCTGTAGGAGATTCCCAATAATAATACCCAATTGTTTATTTAACCATTTTTTCATTGCAACTATAATTTATAGATCCGCCAAAAACCCACAAAAACCAATAAAAAATCGTTAGTATTAAAAAATGGTTATATAAACAATTGCGTATTATTATTGAAAGTCTTCTGAAGAGAACCATAGTTTTCCGATCGAAAAATATTGATTTTCCAAAATTCTATACCATTTCTACGAAAAGTTTTTTCCCATATAAAAATGCATTTAAAACTTTGAGCGCTTTGAGCGAGCTCCGAATATTATTTGATTTCAAAATAAAAAAATACTGGTATACTTTTTTCGAATAGAACAATCTAGGGGTGAGAGCAGTACAATTCCGACTTTACTGTTTTTGGACCACCCTAATGTACATACAGACATATGTGTGTTTAAAATTACCTACTTGTGAAATAATTTTGGTGGTATGAATATATACATATTTGCGCTTTCCAAAAATGGGAATAAAAACTGGATTCGCATAAAATTTTAATTCAATAACTAATATTTTAGTAAAAACATTTACTGGAGAATAATAATATTTCTTTTAAAATTCTGCATGTAAACATGTTCTCGACGATACGTATAACTTTCATGAAAATTAACTAAAAAATTCATGTTATATTAACGGCTGGAATGAAAAAAACTATGTCCGTTAAAATGGGTTAAAATCAAATTTGAGTTGATATATTTACACGCATACATGCAGACATACATATGGACTTATACAGTGGACTAGCACTAGGTTGAACATAGCATATCTTGGACTTTGATGTGGTTGAATCTTTTTATGGTACTGAAGATTTGCTTACGGGTGAAAAAAATTAAAAATCATCCGTGGATATATGTAAATATATATTTATAAACGCTTTGAAGTTTAGAAATTTTTAATATTTAAAAGTTAATAGAATAATTTTTTGCAATTATACAAATGGTGTTCAAGGCACATTGACCCACCTGTACAAAAATCGTGGCGCGTCATGGACAAAAATTTTACAATTTCGGACCGAAAAATATGCAAACGAGCAAAGTTGCCACGTTACATTTGTGAACTTCCGATAAAACCACATATGTTTGTGAATTTAGGAGTTTTGATTTTATTAAAAAAAAAATAATGTATTTTCATGCAGAAAACGTTCACTTTAATTAATGTTGATTAAAATTACACCCTAAAATACTAGTTAATGACTGAAATATTGTTGTGGAACAGAGAAATAGATTGTTTTGCCAAAAATTACCAAAATTCGAGATAACTAATTTTACTGGATATAGAGAAATAGTTGCCACTTTTCATTTTGCTGGCCGAGATTTCTTAAATTTTAGATTTTAGAGTTTTTGTGTCGGACTGAAAAAGTTGCGCTTGTAGGTGAGATTCTGTAACCAGTTAGCGACAAGTTTCCGATCGATATCGCACTTGTTGACGTAAAAATATTTCACATCATACGTCAACAAAACCGATTACAGAATCTGTCGCCAACTGGTTACATAATCTGCCAAAAAAAATTATATCGTCCGATTCAGCTGGAACAAAAATGCTTCAAACAAGTAAGAGTTTCTCTGTAGTATGGCCTCGAACCGACATATATACATCTTTCTTTTGAATCAGTATTAAAAGCTCTATTGGGTTCTACATTCGGGTTTTGATAGGCGAGTCTCCCCTGAACCGTTTTTTCCATATTTTTGGCCTATGTGCGCTTTTATTCGAAACCTAAATGTTTCCGTACCGAGTATATAGAGCATTGGATACTTAAAAGTATTGACTCAGCACATCGCTACTGCTGTCATCTCGACTGTGACGTCAGCAAAACAGCTGATTCTGTCAAATTCACTGAGAGCCGACTAGCGGTATTACCATCGGCGCCACCTTCTGTATTGTCTCCACCGTGGGTTTGTATCTTTTTATTGGAAACAAAACGACACCTCAATGTTCTTAGCACGTAGCAACACAAACCGACGCTTTGTGTTTGCTCGCTACTGGCATGTGTCAAAACCACCCTTTTAGCATCACAACACTTGTCTGTTTGTAGATATGTACAAACACTGCACTGACGCTTCTGAAACGCCAAGTTCACTGCGCAACAACACAATTCGATACACTTGTACCGACGCCACTCAACCAGCCTACTAAGCTTCCTGGACACCTGATGGCTTTGAGTTTTTGTTCACCACGCCGTTTATGTCTATATATGTATACACCGACTGTACTAACGTTTCCGCAAACGCAAAGTCAACTACGCAACAAGACAATTTCATGCACTTGTACTGACGCCACTCGACCAGCCTACTTACATAGATTTCTGGACAACTGATGGCTTTGATTTTTTGGTACAGTTTGGTTATGTGATAATTTTACACATAATTACACTCTACACTCTTATTGTTTTTGTAATGGGTTTGCACCTCTTTTGAAAAGTATTTTATTCAAATTACACGATTTGTTGTTTCTTTTCTTTTTGCACCTCTTTTGAAATGTATTTTTTATCAAAATAGGAATTTCACTTTACACCTTAGTTTTTCTTTTAAGTTTTTACCTAAAACTTTTACGCCTTCAAACGCGCACTAATTTTTCTCCATTTTCAATCGGTTGAGCCCCCACTTTGTGGGTTTTAATTAATTAAACACGTATTTTTGGTGGTTTATAGAATATAGTTTAATTTAGGATAGTTTAATTTCACTTAGGTTAACATTTAGTACTAGTTTTAGCCATTTATTTAGCTTAAGTAGTTTAGTTTAGTATAGATTAGTTCTAATTAGATATTTATTTAACTTTAGTTTAATGTTTAAAGGTAAAACTTGGGATTAGTAATTAATACCACCGGTCAGCTTCAGTCGTTAGCGCGAACTGTCCTTTGGCTTCTCATTTTTGTCAGTTCACCCCATCACGCTCGTTATTGCGTTTGATTGATTTGTATGTTTGTAGGTATGTCATTTGAATAGTTGTGTATTTTCCTGTGCTTGACTGGATCGGATGTTTGTGCGTGATTTGCCTAATTATGTTTGTTCATATGTTGTATGTGTTTTTCTGATTGGCTGAGATGTATGCTTGTGCATACGGTTGTTAATATAGGGTGCTTGGTACAATTCCTACATGTATTGTGTACGTGAGTGCCGTTTTTGTGTATGTGCTGTGTATATGTTTATTTATAAACGTATCTGTTCCTTTTCTTTTGTACGGTTTTGCTGATATATCTGTACTGCAAGGTTTTCGGACGGTACTAGCTCTTACTGCCAATATACATACATGCATGCGCCCCACGCTTTTCATTTTCAATCTCATAAACTATTTATAATACGGGAGCAGCAGGGCCTCGAGTGTCTTCGCTACCGGGGAAAGGAGGGTTATCGGGCGATAAGACTCTCCTCTGTTTGCTGGTTTCCCCGGTTTGAGCAGCGGGACCACTCTCCCCATTTTCCAGATGTCTGGAGTGACGAGAGTTTCCATAGACAGGTTGAGGACCTCCGTTACGTATGCTACTCCCGCAGGACCCAAATTTTTCAGCATCAACATACATATTCCGTCGGGTACAATGGCTTTGGAGGCTTTCGCCTTCCCGATGGCTACCCTTACCTCACCGCTGGTGAAAACAAGAGGCACACTGGGTTTTGGCAGTTTGTGCAGCCTTCTGGTCCCTCGATGTTTGGCTTTATCCACCGGAGGATGCAGAATGAACTGCCGGCTAAAATAGCTCGCGCATCGCTCCGGGTACGACGAAGCGAGGTCACCAAATTTCTATTTCGACTCTTCAAATTTCTTCTGCTTATGTACGTTCACAAGTTGCCGAATCTCCGAATTGGGATCCCTAATACGGGGATTTCCGGGATCGGCATGACGAAGGTTGTCGCGCTCATCGGCTAGAACAGCCGTTTCAGCAGGAAAGTTCGTACGTGGATCCTTAATACATCCTGCTGGGATGAAGCGAGCTGCAGCAGCGGTGACAACCCTGCGGAACTTACGTTCACCTTCATGAACGTCGGTTGGTATGGGCAGTGCAGTGAAGGCGCCCTCAGTAACATCAGTGAAGCTTTTCCAGTCAGCTTTGGGAAAGTTGACATAAGTCCGGTGATCCACGGAAGCAAAGTCGGCAGGTTTATCAATCGAGATGACTATGGGCAGATGGTCTGATGCTAGGATCAGCATAGGTCGCCATGATACGCTGTTTATCAGACCAGCACTGACAATTCTTAGATCTGTCGAGCTGCAGCAGCTGCCCATGATCCTGGTGGGTTCGTCGTCGTTCATTGTGCAGAATGTCGAATCGTCTATCTGCTCAGCCAGATGTATTCCCCTATGATCATTTGACAGGCTTGTGTGCCAAAGATCGTGGTGCGTGTTAAAGTCACCAACTACTATACGGTTATCACCTTTGAGTAGCGCACCTATTTCAGGGTGATATACTGCCGGGCAGCTGGTGACAGGGGGTATATATACGTTAAATATTTCGAGCTCAACATCGCCTGACCGGATAGCAATACCCTGACGTTCTAGGATGGTATCCCTGCTGTCGATGTCTGCTTCAATAAGACGAT